>NW_024426996.1:29262548-29284195 GCF_017311325.1 Ursus maritimus | reverse complement strand
TATATATATATATATATATATATATATATATATATATATAACTCAGCCATCAAAAAAATGAAATCTTGTTGTTTGCAACAACATGGATGGAACTAGAGGGTATTACGCTAAGGAAAGTAAGCCAATCAGAGAAAGACAATTACCATATGTTCTCACTCATATGTGGAATTTAAGAAACAAAACAGATGAACACAGGGAAAGGAAGACAAAAAAAGAGGGAGGCAAACCATAAGAGACTATTAACAATAGAGAACAAACTGAGAGTTGCTGGAGGGGAGGTGAGTGGGGGATATGGGCTAAATGGGTAATGAACATTAAGGAGGACACTTGGTGGGATGAGCACTGGGTATTATATGTAGGTGATGAAATCACTAAATTCTACTTCTGAAATCAATATTACAGTATATGTTAACTAATTAAAATAAAAAAAAAACTTGGGAGAAAAAAAAGTTCTTTTGCTTGAAATATCCCTCCCCCAGACATCTACGTGTCTCATGCCTTGATTTTGTCAGGTGACCATTTGAAAATCATTTCAGAGAGGACTTCTGATTAATTTAAAATAGTCTATATCACTTTCTTTCCCTTTATTCTTCTTTGTTGTTTTTGTTGTATTTATCATTATTCAAATTATGATAAATATTTACTTATTTTTGTCTCTTCCATTAAAATATATTAACTTAATTCCAGATAACATGGTACTATCAAGAAACCATCTGACGAATAAATGAACTTAACATTTAACTTAACATTTGCCTTCCTAAAAACAATTATTATTATTGCTGTTTCAGTATTTTATCACACAAACCTCTATCAAGTGGAGTTACAAGTTTGTATTAAAGGTGTATTCAGTTGTTTTCATTATTTTTCAAATATACATACAGCTAAACAAGAGACGTAGCTGCATAGTGTAAATTTCTCAAGGGAAGAAGTCGTGTCTCGTATTGATTTAATATAACATTCAATTTTTTTCTTGTTCACTGCAGTGAATCAGCATCTAAGGGAAATAAATGCCCTTCTAAATTCACCCAGACAGAAAGATTCTAACTCTAAAAATTTATTTGTTTTTAATATTTATTATCATTATTTTATTATTTTTTTTAATTTTAATTTTTTTTTTTTGAGAGAGAGAGAGTGGGGGGGGAGCAGTAGGAGAAATAAAGAGAGAATCTTAAGCAGGCTCCACACCCAGCAGAGAGCCCGATGCAGGGCTCAATCTCATGACCTGAGCTGAAATCAAGAGTCAATTGCTTACTCAACTGAGCCACCCAGGGGCCTCTTTAACTCTAAAAATTTAACTGGAAGCAGTTTATGGAGTATCTGCATCATAACCTTAAGTTGGTATTAGAAGGATCCCAAGGAGAAATAGTCATGACACATGGAACCCTATTCTTCACAGAGGGAATTTCCCATCATACCTTTGTCCCCATTAATTTGTATTTAAATATTTGATGGAACTACAGATGGAAATAGGTTAGTCACAGTTATATTAACATTGAAAATTCATTCCTTCAAAACCTGTTCAATAACTTGTAATAAATTAATGTCATTTTGATCTTTTAGATATGCTTCCATTTCCTTATTAAAAACAGAGTTATAGGGGCGCCTGGTGGCACAGCGGTTGGGCGTCTGCCTTCGGCTCAGGGCGTGATCCCGGTGTTATGGGATTGAGCCCCACATCAGGCTCCTCCACTATGAGCCTGCTTCTTCCTCTCCCACTCCCTCTGCTTGTGTTCCCTCTCTCGCTGGCTGTCTCTATCTCTGTCGAATAAATAAATAAAATCTTTTAAAAAAAAAAAAACAAACAGAGTTATAGCAGTGTAGTGACCAAATGTTCTGGTAGCTTCTGATATTTAAAAGAAATTTATTTACTTGAAAATTAAATATTTAACAAGCACACATACATTTGCATATTGACCAATAATCTAGTAAACAAGTTTTTAATACTAACAATGTTCCATTACTGTTCATTCACCATTCTTCCTTTTTACTGAACAAATAGTAAGCTACTATGTGGTACAGGTCTAAGGATATGTCAGTAAGCAAAATAGATAACCTCACCCTCATGACGCTTACCATGAATGTTCTAGTAAAATCAGACAAATAAATGAGTAAAAAACATATAGCATATCAGATGGCAATAATTCCTATGGGGGAAAAATAAAGCAATTATGCATAATAGAGAACTAGGTTGCAGGAGTAAAACATTTAATAGAGTGGTTAAGGAGACTCTCACTGTGAAGCTGGCCTTTGAGCAAGACCTTATTAAAGTGAAGAAATAAGACATGCACATGATAGGGAAAGGTTCTCTTAGGCAGAAGCAACATCTTGTGCAATGACTCTACATCAAGAATGTGCCTAGGGTGTTTAAGAAATAGCAAGTGGTAGACATAAAAAAAAAAACCCAACTTTATTATTTTTAATTGCTTCAAAAGATAATTGTATAAAGCAAAATTAGTAACAACATATTGTGAGCTTTATATGCTGTGGGATTTAGAATACGAGAAAAAGTAAACATTTCCAGAAATAGCCCAAGGTATGGGAGAAAGAAACTGGAAGAATACAGCATAAACTTCTTACACCAGGTGAAATGGTATAATACTATTTGAAAACGAATTGTAATAATTTAAAGATGTATGTTGTAAATCATAGAGAGGTAGTTAAAACTTTTCAGAAAGAGTTATAACTAATAGTAAAGTGTATAGTAGAGATAAAGTGGAAAAAAATAAATAATTGACTAATCCAAAAGAAGGCAGAAAAGTGTAAAGGGGAAAAAGAACAGATGAAACAAGTACAAAGCAATTCGCAAAATGGTTAAATTTAAATACATTGTGATGACACTGGAGGTTGTATGTAACTGATGCATCACTAAATTGTATGCCTGAAGGTGGCTAGTATTACACTATATGTTAACTAACTCAAATTTAAATAAAAACTTAAAACAAAGTACGTACATACATACATACAACCATATCAGTAATGACATTAAATGTAAATTATTTTAAAAACTCCAATTAAAAGGCAAAAATTATCAGATTGGTTATAGGAACAAGACCCAACTATATTCTGTCTACAAAAAAGTCTACTATACTTATAAAGATGTAAGAGTGAAAGGATAGAAAAATTATGTATTATACAAAACCAATAAAAAAAAGGCTATAGTGGCTATTAATATTTGACAAAATTGGACTACAAATTAAGGGAATTACTGAGAACGACAGATGATGAATAATAATAAAGGGGGTCATTTCACCAACATAGCAATGATATAATAATCCTAAACGTGTGTGTAACTAATCACAGAGCTTCCAAGTACATGAAACAGATACTATGATAATTCAGAGGAGAAATAGACAAATCCACATTGATAGTTTGAAACACCAACACTCCCTAGTAATTGATAGAATTGATAGACTAAAAATAAGGAAACAAAATATCTTAGGAACATTATTAACCATCTTGCTGCAGTTGACATTTTCAGAACACTCCACCCAACAACCACATAATATATGTTGTTTTCCACTGCATATGGAACATTTACTAAGAAAAACCACAATCTGGTTCACACCTCAACAAATTAAAAATAAATTAAATCTTAACAGGAGAATTAACCTACAAATTGATAACAGGACGATATCTGGAAAATCCCCCAAATATTGGAAAATTAAATAACAACCTTCTAAGTGACTGACTTATAGATTAAAAAGAAGTCACAATTAGTAATATTTTGAATTGAAAGAAAAATTATCTACTCTATAAAAATTTGTGGGATGCACCTAAGGCAATGCTTAAGAGAAAATTTTATAGTTTATTTATTTAAAATATTTTATTTATTTTTCGTCAGAGAGAGAGAGCACACAAACAAGGGCAGCAGCAGGCAGGAGAAGCAGGCTTCCCACTGAGCAGGGAGCCCAATGTGGGACTTGATCCCAGGCCTGGGATCATGACCTGAGCCAAAGATAGATGCTTAACTGACTGAGCCACCCAGGCGTCCCAAAATTTTATGCTTTAAATTCTTTTTTTAGAAAATAAGAAGACAATAATCTGGCCTTTACCTTAAGACACTAGGAAAACATAGAGCAAAGTAAACCAAGAAAAAGTAGAAGAAAAGAAATAATAAAGATAAGGGCAAAAGCTAATGAAATTGAAAATAGAAAAACAGTAGAGAAATCAATAATCACCAAAAACTTTAAACAACCCAGATATCCATCAACTACTAAACAAATAAAGAAATTGTGGTGTAGACATGCAACGTACTCCTCCTTAGCAATAAAAACCAATACCTTGTTATACATGCAACAAGGAGAAATCTCTCAGTGGTTTTATGATAGGTATAAAAAAAACTAAGAAAGAAATTAGATGCAAAAGACTAAATATTGTTTGAATCCATCTATATGACATCTGAGAAAAGGCAAAATCTTAGGAACAAAAATCAGACCAGTGATCACCAGAAACTGGAGCAGGAATAGAAGATCGACTATCAATGAGCATAGGTAATGTTTTAAGGTAATGGATATAGTCTATATCTTGATTGTATACATTTGTCAAAACTCACAGAACTGTACAACTAGAAGAATAAATTTACTGTAAAGGAAAATTAGGAAGAAAACCCTCACGAATATAAAAGGCAAATCAATGCTCTGGAGCATCGTGTATAACTACAAGGAAAGTGCTAATGGACACAGAGTAGGTCCAAAGAAGGAAACTGAAATGATCAAGAGGCCCCTAGAACTGCCATTTGAGCTTAGAGTAGAAATACTGCACTCTAATCTGGAAAGAGTAAGACTGAGCAGTGTCATTATCAAAAACTTGCTGAACAAATCCCAAAAGAAAGAACTGAAAAGAGTGATCATCCTTTTAAAATAGAATTAAGCCAAATAGAAATTAGGACTTCTGAAAATAATAATTTATGAAACTCCTTCCAAGAGGTTGTGCTGATAGGAAACATGGTAGAGAAAAAGAGAATTTGTACATGTTTATAAATATTGAAACCACAGGGGTGCCTGGGTAGCACACTTAAGTGGTTGACTCTTGGTTTCAGCTCAGGTCGTGATCTCAGGGTGGTGAGATCAAGCCCTGCTTCCGGATCCATGCTCAGCATGGGGTCTGCTTCAGATTCTCTCTCCTTCTTCCTCTGCCACTCCCACTCATGCTCTCTCTCTCTGAAATGAATAAATAAATCTTTAAAAAATATATATTGAAACCATAAATGGCAACTAAAAAATGTAGTGTATTAATCTCTAGTGTTGGTAACAGGAAAGCAATGCAATTATTACATGATCCATCATCTCCTGAGGTTGTCACTGGCAACACACTACTAGGCTGGATGGGCCCTTCTGAGTGAAGTTCATGGCCTTGTGAACTTTCAACAAAAATGATTTAGTTAGATGTAAGAAAAGAAGAAAACTCATTTTATTCTGTAACAAATATCTTGGTGGGGTCCATGCATCTGTGACAAGTATTCTTGGAAAATCCTGTGTATATTTTGCTTGCTATTTTTTCATGTTAAGACTCTCAGTAAGCCTTAGTCCTTACTTAGTAAGATTACCCTCCTTCTTAGTAAGATTATCACTGGGTGAAAGGTTCAGCAAGGCTTAGGCCATTTCTTTTCCACATGTTAAATTATAACGGGTTGGGGGAGAAGAATCATAAAAAATACACTTCATTTAAATCTTGCCCTATGGCATAAGAACTTTACAGTGCTTATTACTTTGAAATGTCTGTTGTAGAGAGTAGAGGAAACCTATCACTTTCCCAAATGAAGAATAGAAGTTTGTAATTAGGAATCTTTATTTTTCAATTATCTTGAGTATCAGAAGGTATGCCTTAAAGATCCCTTGAAGTTACACTCAAGGGAAAAGTATTCACATCATTTTCACAGACTGAACAGTCCAATCTTTTTGTATTCTTCAGTTAACATGGCAGTAGGTAAAGGTGGTTTCTTGAAATTTTAAACAAGTATTTGTCATAATAAAAAGAGAAAGATCTCACCAATAAAGAAATCGGAGTACCTAATACAGGTAATATTCAATGATTATTTAATGTTTTCTTGAATAGAATGTTGGGCATCTTCACTGAAAATCCTTTTTGGTTCATGTTTGCTTCTTAGAGTTCTCAATCTTTAGTTCACTGAACTATAAAATGAACTACTAATTACCACGATCCTTGGGCAAAATTTTCTTAAAGCACATCCCTATATTTATTTCATCCCCACATAATTAGTGTTAGCTAATCTTGATTGTTCCATTCCCCTGGCCAATGGTTGTTCAAGAGTGGACATGCCAATTCAGTTCTGGCCAATGATAGGGGAGGAGGGGGAAGGTTAGTTAGGGGACTGCTAGGAAAGATTTCCTTTCTTTTAGAATGGGTCAAACTCAGGGACACCTGGGTGACTCAATCCGTTGAGCATCTGCCTTCAGCTCAGGTCATGATCCCAGGGTCCTGGGATTGAGCCCTGTGTCGGGCTCCTTGTTCAGCAGGGAGTCTACTTCTCCCTCCCCCTCTGTCCCTCCGCTTGTTCATGCTCTCTCTCTCTCTCAAATAAATAAATAAAATCTTTAAAAAAATAAAATAAGTCAAACTAAGAAATGGCTCCTTTTCTTTTCCTCTGGACATTACGTGTCAATGTGATACATGGGACTGCTGCAGCCACCTCGCAACTCTGAGAAAAGCCAACCTGGGGGCCAAGCTGATTCACCAAAAACAGCATAGAGGAGAGAGAGAAAGAACCGGGCTCTCACGTGATGCAGTTGAGCTGCTACATCAAATAGGACTAAGACCAGTCCTACTTTTAGAAATACTCTTCTATTAAATAATTTTTCTTCTTGCGTAAGCCAGTTTGAGGTTGTGTTTTTAATTAATTGTAACTGAAAACACCTAAACTAATACACATTTAAAAATCTTAATTCCAGGGATGCCTGGGTGGCTCAGTTGGTTGAGCGTCTGCCTTCGGCTCAGGTCATGATCCCAGGGTCCTGGGATCGAGCCCCACGTCGGACTCCCGGCTCAGTGGGAAGCCTGCTTCTCCCTCTGCCTGCTGCTCCCCCTGCTTGTACTCGCGCTCTCTCTCTTTCTTTCTGACAAATAAATAAATAATCTTTAAAAAAAAATCTTAATTCCACAGCCTTAAGTATCTTCCAAAAATATGGAAAGAGTGTTTTGGGGTTTTTTTCCCCCAAAGATTCAATTCAAGCCCTATTATAACTCTATTTTTGATAGCTCAGACATGGGTGTTTGTATGACATGCATACTAAAATATTTAAAGAGAAAATTCTATACTCAAATGTTGTCTATATTTTATGCAGTTTGGAAGCACCCATTACAAATGCTTGATATGATAATTACAAATATTTCTAGCAATTCTTTAAAATCAGGTCTTCAGGATTTTCCTTGGTAAAGAATTTTAATATTTATATGTTCATTCAAAAAACAGCTATTGAAAATTTTTACTGATTGGGGATAGAATGGTTAACTAGACATATTCATAGTTTACAGCCCAGAGGGAAACGCAGACATTAAAAAATACAGGAATCTGTATACAATTACCATAATGAAAACTGCTAAGAGAAATGCAAGGTGCTCTTCTATGCATATAACATGAAAATTTTATCTAGTGTAGGGGATTAGGAAAGTTCCCCTGAGGACACTTAAACCAAGACCTGAAGGATTATCTAATTAGGTAGTTAGATGTGCTAATTAAGCAGAGGAAGCAGCACATGTTGGGTGAGTTGAAGTTTGGCAGATTCAATAAGACCAGTGTAGATGAAACACAGTGAGTGTGAAAGAGAACAGCCTAAAGTCACTGCAAAAAGATAAACAAAATAATTCCACAAACATTTTTGTGTATGAGTATACAAAATTAGCTCTATAAATCTCAGCAATATTATATAAAGTTCATTAATGAATAACAAAAAAAATATGCAAAGTTCACCACATTACTCTGAATATTTTTAAAATTTAGTCATTGTAAAAATAAGAGAAAAAGTATTAACATGGATACCATAGACAAAAGGTATGCAAATTATAGAAATAGTGCCTGTGATCATTATATATAAACATCCGGGCGTATTATTAGCATTCTTCTGTTCTTTCTACCTATATTTTATATTATTCTATTACTGTGTTCAGCCATTGATTACATGCTAATTTATTTTTTGCTTGTGTGTGTAAAATTTTTCTCCAAAATTCTAAACTCCTAAAGGGCAGAGGTTTCTCTTCTGCTTTTGTATTTCCGAAAGGCCCTTGCATGGCAGTTATTTAGAAACTCTGGTGGACCTGGAAAATTTCAGCTATGAATGAATCACAATGAACTCCAGGTTCACAACTTGCCAGTATTTCCTGAAGATAAAGAGAACATAATTCAACATCTGACACACAATAATTAGGAACAACCATAATAACTTCCCAGAATCAAATCAAGGAACCCTGCTCTGAGGTTTTATTCTGTCCCCCGAGGCTGCAGAAATATAATAACACATGTCATCTAATAGTAAGGAGAACAACAAGACTTTCCTAGTAAATTTTTGAACTTCAGATCAGGTAATAGGCAAGGCATTTACTTTTTCCTCAAGTATGACCCAGGAATTCTCTTTTAAAATATTGATATAAGAGAAATTGAAAAGAAAAATGCTAAATTACTGGCGTATCACCTCCCCTTCTATATAACATGTCCAGCTGACTGGATCTACACTGGATCCATACCTTCCATGTCAATTCTCTTTTTTTGTTTTATGAAATAGCCTAACGGTCTCTCAATACGTTTTCTTTTTAACTCAAGTCCATCTCTTTCAGCCAAAATAATTTTACTCATCCTCATCCAACACAGCATATTATGCTTCTTGAGATATCACATTCTGCTACTTGTGCCTGAGTTTGGGAGAATATCTTTTTTAAACTAAAAAAAAAATTTTTTTTTTTTTAAAGAAAGAGGGAAGGGAAGAGGGGTAGAGGGAGAGGGAGAGAGAGAATCTTAAACAGGGTCCATTCCCTGAGCAGAGCCCCATGTGGGGCTCAATCTCACAACCTTGAGATTGTGACCTGAGCCTAAAACAAGAGTCAGACACTCAGACAACTGAGCTACCCAGGCGCCCCTGAGGGGACATCTTAAGGGACAGAATTAAATGATGTTAGTGACTGAAAAAATTCATAAACTGCTAAGTATACACTCTCCTGACAAATATTTTGTATACTTGTTGATGTAAAACATATTTGGTATGCTAATCTTGAAAAATCTTCAATATTTGTCTATTATTCAAAGACTAAATAGTTATACAGAGTGCTTAGTTACAATAAATTTGAACTTGCTATATATATATAGCAAGTATATATACAGCAAGTTCAAATATATATATATCATCTATATCACAGATATATATATACACACACACATACATGCACACTCATACCTCCATATATATATCACAGATACCAAACAGAATGTGCTATTACTATGAGTTTCTGGCAAAATAAATAATTAAATACATAAATATATATTTTTAAAATGCAGTTACTTTAAATAAGCAGCCAGTGTTCTTTACTTAGCTTCCTGTATGACTGACTGGTATAAAGGTTTGTATTTCAGTGGTATTTTGCAATCCAATTCAGTGGGAGGAGGTATGATTAAGATATAATGTCCTAGATAAAGGAGATCAACAATGTTCTCATTTGCAATTAATATAATCTGCATATTAAATAAACAAAATTAACATGTCCCAGAATCTTTCTGTCACATTTCTGAAGGGCCATGTGAAAGAGGTAATGAGTAGGTTGGAGTGCTAGATTGGATACAGAGACGTTTAAGAGCTTCTCATTCTCATTTTCCCCTCAAATGCTCAATTGCCTTATCATTGAGGAATTAACTAAAATATCAAGCAACCCAAATGCTATTCCATTAGACTTATACTTTTTTCAAATAGCCATTTTTTATTTTTTGAAGGTCTGAGTATGCATTAAGTGTTCATTGATAATTAATTAATTGCTCTAATAAAATCATCTAATTCTCAGTAGTTTAAAGAAATACTATGTAGCTGTGGGATCACATAAAATCATTGGATTTGAACTTCTGAATTTTTTTTCCTTTTTTTTAACTTCTGAACATTCAAAGGAATCTTACAAACTGTGTATATAAACAGTGTAAATTTTAAATTTGATCTGTGTCAGAATACCTAGGATTCCATCATTGAATTTCATAATCTGATTGATTTTACTTCTATTTTTATGAATGGATGAACAGACATTCACTCCCACATTTGCATGAACATCCATTAATCAAATTATTATAGTTCTATCTGGCTACAGATAAAACTCTGAAAAGGAATTATAGCCAAAGGGACACCTGCGTGGCTCAGTCGGTTAAGCGTCCGCCTTCCACTCAGGTCATGATCCCAGTGTCCTGGGATCAAGTCCCACATCGGGCTCCTTGCTCAGCAGGGAGCATGCTTCTCCCTCTGTGAGAATTCACAGTGCCTGGATACACAAACTCTGACTTGGATATGCCTCCCTGGATTGGACTAATTGAAAAGCAAAGGAGTGCCCAGAACGCTGGGCCTCCTTTGAAGTTTCTTGGCTGAAAGTGGCCAGATTCTTACTACAGCTCAAGATTCTCTCCTAGGGAGTAAATGCTTATATTTGAAGAAAAACAGGCACCTGTGGTAGTCACGTACTTCACGGACTCCTTGCCTTCTTGCTTTGTGCTTGCACCTGGTGTATTGCTGACCCCAGTAAAAGTGGAGACAAAGCTTGCCTCCAGGCCTTTTGCCCCTACAGTGTCTGGTCCCCAGGCCTCTCCTTTGTCCTACTAAGGTGTCTGGAGTAGTCTTTTCACTACCGTCTCAGGGTTTGCTGGCCAAACCCGACATCCCTCCATCTGCTGCTCTCCCCCCACTTGGGCTCTCTCTCTCTCTGACAGATAAATAAATAAAATCTTTTAAAAAAAAGGATTTACAGCCAGAAAAAAAGCTTATTTCATAGCTTTATGAATAATAATAGCCATATTTCATTAAGTATACTGCAGGATGTGAAATTCAGTTCCCACGTATTTTCTCCTATGCAATTAAACAGGTAAATACTATAAATGCAACATTAGTATATGAATCAAAGAAAATGCAATTCTAGTAGGTAGATTCCATTCTAAATAATGTTTATTTCATTTACTCTAATGAATAGGTATCACATAATCAAAGCAGATAATCCAGTTCTAGGCACCTAGAACAACTCCTAGTTCATTAGCCTTGCATCAAAGTACATTTTATTTAAAATTTATTAAATCATTTCCAGAAAGACAGTCATGAATATAGCACCCTTTATCCTCATTAGTTTAGAGATATGCACGTTGAGTGATCTCTGAGTTCCTGATCTACTTAAAAAAATTTTTTTTTGAGGGAATGTAGATTGATCCTTGAACCTGAATTCCAGCTTACAAATATCACACATGGGGGTATGTAGCTTAGTTTATTCCAGTTGGGTACTAACCGTACAGTCAGTTGGCTTTACCACATTCCTTGATAATAAACTGCAATTCTAACTGCCGTGCAAATTTCCAACTAATGGAGAGCCCCGAGAGAGTCAGGACAAACTACACAATACAAATAGATCTACACAACACTACTAAAAAATTAATTCAAAAGCCAGAAGTTTGTGAAAAAAGCCATTCTCAGTTAATGAGCTGTATCCTTCCATGTTGCTACAGTTTCATTATAAGTAATGTTGAACATTTTTTAAAAACTGTTGTCAGCAAGAGAAAGGTGACAGCTGACCAGTTAAATAAATAGCAATAAAGAGAAATGAACGTTTTGCCAATTTAAAAGAAGTAGTAAATACTGACTAAATTCTTGCTGCTCTTGTTGGGCCAAAGGGTAAAGAACACAGGAACGGTCCTAAACAAGAAATACTTGCCCCCAAAAAAGATAAATCATGGAACGTGAGAATTCTGTTTATGTTTTCTTCTAAAGAGGACAAATTTCTTAAGTTGACTACTGAAAATGCAAAAAGGTGAAGGTACTTGTCTCAACCATTTTATCTGATAATATCTTAAGTACTCTATCACAATATCCCATAATAAGCAATAGAAAAATAAATTCATCCTTCCTCTATCTTGTCAGTAGCAGAGATGTCGGCCAGTAGCCCTAAAGCAACTGAAGTTTGAGACTGGAAATGAAGGTATAATGGGGGGCTAGTAACAATCAAGGAGAAAGATGATTATGGAAGGATGGATGATAAGAGGGAGAAGAAGGTGGGTAGTCGGGCCATAATGGGACAGGAAATGTCTCACTGACCTAGTAGAGAAGAGAGCTAAAATGATAACACCGATGTAGTTTCGAGGAGGTGTCTATGCTATTTTGTCCAACCCTGTCTTTAATAGGTCTCTACAACTCATTCATTTCTATACATATAACCAAAATCATGAATTCAGTGTGAAAGATGGGAGTAACATAACTGACCTAATTTTTTAAAAAATTTATTTATTTATTTGGGAGAGTGAGAGAGTGAGCAAGAGAAGAGCACGAGTGGGGGGAGAGACAGAGGGAGAGGGAGAGGGAGAAGCACACTCCCAGCTGAGCAGGGAACCCGATGAGTGGCCTGATCCCAGGACCCTGGGATCATGACCAGAGCTGAAGGCAGACACCCAACTGACTGAGCCAACCAGGCACCCTTAACTGACGTGATTTTTAAACTACTTTTTAAAACTTTTATTAAGATGAAGCCATAGATTCTTACTTTGTATAACTTCTCTTATGATTTGACACTGCCACATTGTACTAAAGGCCTCATTCATCTTAGGTCCTTTTGCTTGTTTGGCTTTATTTGACTGATTATGAAAAGAAGTAGTGCAGAGCATATGCAAGAATCTGTCAATGGGTGTAAAGGGAGATACAAGAGATAAGGCAATTGTTTGATACCTTATAGATCAAATGATTAACTGGATTTTTCCCCCCTTTTGCTCACAGTAGTGTATAGACACCCTACAATCTGTTTTGATCTGGATTTTTTTTTTCTATTTTCAGGAGTTAATTCTTGCCAACTTGCTCTACCTTAAATCACTTTTTTGAGATGTGTGTTCAAGGTTGACATTCTTGTGTCTAAGCCAGTGTTTTTTAGATAGTATGAAGTATTTTTCAAATGTCTCAATAGTTTCTTTAAATCACGTAACTTTAAAGTTGCATCAGTCATTCCATATATATATGTATATATATAAATAAATAAGTAAAATAAGACCTGGAAGAGATTTGATTATTTGAACCATATGAAATTTCTGATACTCAGTCATTTTTAACCTATAAAAGGGGCAATTTCATATGGCTCCCATTAGTAGATCACACTACTGTATATCTTCTATAGTTATATTTTAAATGAATTTATTTTTATTTTATACACAATATCTAAGTTGTGGGCTGTTATCTTTACCCAAAGATAATGTTACATAAATTACTGAATGCTTCAAAGTAGCCTGTTTTCAAATATTGAGCAGTAGTAAACAATTAATTATAAAATCTTAAAAACTTTGCAAGGTAATTCAAAGACATTTAAATACATTTTACTACTGGCAACTACAAGGAATCAGTTAAAAATCAAAGTTCAGTCATATACACTAGTGGAAGAAAATATAATGTGCAGAATCTAAAACAGCAAATGCAAATATCTCTCATATGTCTTTTGAGTTGGCTTCTCAACTTGGATTTCAAATGTGAATATTCCTGAAATGATAAGGATTCAAATGCTTCATAAATAATGAGCATGAAAAATTTCCTGCTATTTTCCCTAAATATCCATCCATTATCCTAACACATCTAACCCTACAGTACTCCAAAGACAAAATATCCTTTTAAAGACTACTGCAAATAACTGGACACAGCAACACAGAAGCATTTTCTTGGTCAGGGTACCGGTTTCCATGTCTTCCTACACTTGTTGAATAGTGTTACGAGGGTTAGATCCTATTTAGATCTTCACAAGGCTTCTTTAAATATAGTGGGAAACTTTTTCAATATTTAATGTTTTCAAATGCATTTCACAAATTTAGCTTTCAATTACCTGCCAATAAAAGTAGGCTGTAGCATGTTATCATATAAACCAAAAGCCTATTTTTTAAAAAAAGCCGGTAGTTATCACTACCCACATTATCACTGATTTAAGAAATTATTAAAAGAAATAAAGCTAAGTAGAAAAAATTTTGGGGGAAAAGTATAAAACCTTTACTTCATACTTATCACATTTTTAATTCATATCCATTTGTTTTAGTTGTTTGTCATGTCTCCTCTGAATTGTAAACATCATAAAAGTAGAGAATATTTGCTATATTCATGTACATGTCTATGTGTATATTTCTTTACCTGCATGTGATATGTGTATATATGCACACGTGATATAAACTCACAATAGATATCAAATGTATATATAATATATGTATATATACACATATATATATTATGTGTGCATATAATGTACTACTGGTATGCTATAAGTTGGAATAAAAAGCATTTGTTGAATTAATGAATAAATAAAACTTTAAAATCTAATCTACAGGCATTTATGTGATGCTTTCATCTCTTCTACAATAAATCCCCATCAGCACCATGGCATCAATTTACTTCAAATGAATTCTCTCCACTATTTAACTTTTTATTTACCTTCTGATTACCATCTCAAATTATCTCATAGGCCTTCTTGAATACATATATAATGAAAAGTAAACTCTGTGTTTTTGGGTGGCGTAGTCTGTTGGGCGTCAGACTCTTGGTTTTGGCTCATGTGATCTCAGGGTCATGAGATCGAGCCCTGCGTTGGGCTCCGTGCTCAGCATGGAGTCTGCTTGAGATTCTCTCTGCCCCTCCTGCCACATGCACTCTCTTTCTCTTTCTCTCTCTAAAATAAATAAATAAATCTTAAAAAAAATAATAAACGTGAAATTTTCATTTACTCCAGCTTTTCTTCTTTTCTCAGCCTCTGTTCTTTGGCTTTAGGCATATGTTACCATAAGTCAACAGACAAATGCTGAAGGTCTACGTTGGGCCAGGCAATGTGTTTGGCACTGGGAATAGAGAGAGCTGTCTGTTTAACTGTGGGCCATAATTGTAAACAAATAGTTAACCATACAGAGAAGTGCTAACAGATATATATATAATGTTTATGTGACTTTTTTTTTAGAGAGAGAGTGTGGGGGAGGGGCGGAGAGAGAGAGAGAATCTTAGCAGGCTCCATGCCCAGTGCCCAATGTGGGGCTTGATCTAACTACCCTGAGATCATGACCTGAGCTAAAATCAAGAGTCAGAGGCTTAACCAACTGAGCCACCCAGGCACCCCTGTTTATGTGATTTTTTTTTAACAGGATGGCTGTGTTTCAGGAATACTTCAGACATAAGATGTGAGGTAGGACAAAAATTTCACAGTAATTTTGATTAGAATCTTCAAGGAAGATATGGCATCTCCACCAACTGTGAGAAGGAACATTGATTTTAGGCAGAAGAAACAACTTGTACATGGGCAGTCTCCCTGCCATTCCCTTCATTTATTTCTGCAGCTGTACCAGAAAACAGTAGAACCACCAGACTGCTCTGGTCTACCCTAATGGTTCGCAATTGCAAATTTTATCATTTCTTCCTTGTGCTTAAATTTTTACTCAACTCTCTTAATAAAGTTCAGAAATTTTATTCTGATACAAAAGGTCCTTCATAGTCTGACTGATCACTCATTTCTTCTCATAATTTCTAACATGTTTGCCAGTGAATGTTAGGTGTCATGACCTTTGCAAGGGCCAAGTTCTCCCAGCCCAGGATCCCTACTTCCTTCTCCTCCAACTAATTCCAAATAGCATTTTTTTTAGACTAAACTCAATGATTATATGTTCAGAGAAGCCTTTATGAGAATGAGTGGGTATCCCCATAGCATTGTTTATACTTACTTTTTTACATTTGTCTGATTGTGCCATCAGGGTGTGGACTTCTGCCACTAAAGTATCTATATTGCTGGTAACCATATCTCTTATTTTTGCCTCACTTGTGGGAGGCACCAGATATAGAGACTAGTGGGGGAAAAAAATCTATACTCCGGGATCATTTAAATGGTCTCTAGAGCCCCAAGAAAGTTGATGTTCTGCATATTAACTAGCTATTAAGTCTTTTGAAATCACAGAATTCAAAAGGACTTTAAGGCTAGTGCAGTGTTTTTAAAAATATTTTTGACCATGACCCACTGTAAGACATGTTCACCATTGTAGCATGGAACACACATGTAATCATGTATCTAAAACAACAATTTCACAATACGATACTTAGACTTACTAGTTATGATATAGTAAAAATATAACATAATCAGTATCAGATATTACTTCACAGTTGTTTAATTTAACAAAGAAAAAAACAAAATGAATAATACCCAAATAAACCAAACAATAAATCAATAAAATATCTTCGTGCTTACCCACAAAAATGACTTCAAGTCCCACTACTGGTGACAATCCCTCTTCCATTTACCTTAGTGTAAACTCTCCACACTACATATAAAAGAAGTGAAGTCTTGGAGGTAAGTGACTTGTCCAGACAAATGAGTACAAACCTGGATTTAGAACACACCTAAACCTCATGCTAGTACTCTTTACACTACACCACAGCGAGAAGAACAGAACTTCTAAGAAGCTATAGCATCTAATTCATTCATTCTTTGAGACTGAGACTCTTTGCCCTTGAGCAAGATACCTTTACTAAGGAAGTCGATGAACTGCCTAACCTTTTTATCTCTGGCACAATCCACTTTTTTGACAGAGGATCTGTGTTAAAAATAATACTGATCTAGAATCCAATTAGAAGAGATACTTTATTGTAAAGATACAGAATTATAAACTCTGGATCAAAGTTAATGAGGTTTCAATATAGAAATTTCATGTGTCTGTAATGATACTTTTAGGGTGGGAAAGTGAGTGAATGGAGATGATACCAGAAGTTGGGAAGAGGAGAATCAGACTGATAGAAAAGACATATCACAGAATTCTGAGCAAAATGAGAATGAGAGAATTTCAAGTTCTTTGCTAATTCTTTAAAACTGAAATTGTTAATATATCATAGTTATATGAATGTTTGTTATATATAAAAGTAATTTTTCTGTCTGCACATTTTGTCTTACTCTGTCCTTAATATCTTGGTGAATTAGAAATAACACTTTCAGGGGTTCCTGGGTGGCTCAGCCAGTTAAACAGTTCTTGATTTTGGCTCAAGTCATGATCTCAGGGTCTTGAGATCAAGCCCCACATCAGGCTCTGCACTCATGGGGAATCTGCTTGAGATTCTTTCCCACTGATCCCCCCCACTAGTGTTCTCTCCCTCTCTCTCTTTCTCTCTCTCTCAAATAAAAATAAATAAATAAATAAACAAATCTTTAAAAAGAAGAAATAACACTTTCTCATATTTAATAAGAACTACACCTCTCATGGGGTGCCTGGGTGGCACAGTTGGTTAAGTGTCTGACTCTTGATTTCAGCTGAGGTCATGATCTCAGGATCATGAGATTGAGCTCCATATCAGGCTCCGTGCTCAGTGTGGAGTCTGCTCGAGATTCTCTCTCTCCCTCTCCCCCTGCCCCTCCCACTTGGTCTCTCTTCCTCCCTAAAATAAATAAATAAATCTTAAAAAAAAAAGTACACCTCTCATACTTAATAAGAAGTACTGATAATATGCTATATCATGCTGTCCTGAAAGAGCCTTTGGGGAGAAGCTCTATGCATGAAATAGATAGTCTTCCTCAGGCTCATGTTATTATTTCAGAGTAATTTAGGAAGGGCAAGAATGCTCATTATCTAAGAGTGCTGGAGCCTATAGGCTTAAAGTATTATACTTCACTGAAGATGAAATCAAATGACTATACAATTATAATGATCACAGAAACATGATTAAGTCTGAAACATCAGTCAGCAGACCACATGGGAAACTGGTGTCCATAGAGAAGTCAAGAACCTCTTTGAGAAGCAAGGTTAGACTAAGCAGGTGTTTGAACGAAATCACTCATATCAAATATTAGTTATTAATTTCTGAGTCTGCAAAATGATAGCGTGAAATTACCTAAATGTATATAAATACGCAAATTTATTTACCTTAAATTCATTAATTGATCAGTTATTTTGGAGTTCAATTATGAAAAATGTCACATACACTGTAATATTTGTTAACTCAATAATTATTTAGATATTTAGATATGAATATTTTAATTTTCATCCTTCATTCATGATACATATAATCTCACTGCTACCATACTTTTTATTATTTAGAATTAAAGATTGAAATTCCAATAAACTCTCCTTTTATATTTCAAGTTTTCCAAGAATATACTTTACAAAGCATCATAAGACAAAAATTTATACCAAGCTATTGATCATACCAAAGAAATTAAATAAATTATTATAAATTATTCTTTTGAAGCATAGGTTTTTCTAAATGTTTAAATATAATATAGCTAATATATTACTGCACATCATTTTTATTTCTGTTATTTAGAAAGAAAGGATCATATTGGCTCTTTTTGTTTAAAAAAATTCTTGTATGTAGAAATAGCAAGAAAATAAAATTTAACCCAAAATATAGTAACACACATTAAAAAACAAAACAAAACAAAACAAAACAAAACCTTGTTTTTAAAGCACTCTCCACCAGCCAACATTTGTCCTGGTTGTCTCAGGAGTCGTGAACCTCTGCCTCTATTGTTAACTCTGACTGAGAAAAGCTGAGTACTTACGCGTACATCATGGACCCAGGACTGGGACAGCTTCTATCCAGTCACCATCTGATTTCTATCAGCCAGGTCAGGGCTGGAAGGCTAGAAAATAATGAGAGTCACTGGCAACAAGAAAGGAAACAAGTCCAACAGGTTTAGTGACTGAGATCTGCTGTCCTGATATAGCCTGATAAGAACATGATCGATTTTGTCCCAGCCAGTTCAACACAGTGAAGTAATTATTAATACTTCATAGCACAGAGAGGCTCCAAGCAGTGGACGTCATACAATGTGCAACTGCTGATGATTCAGAAGACCACAGTTTTCCAGTTGGGGAGGTATGATCGGCATTGAGGTGTGTCCCCAGTTTGTTTAAAAAAAAAAAAAAAACCAACACAATATTAGAGACATCAATGGCACTTCCTTCTTCATGAGAGTTGTTATGTCTCTTCCCTTTGAGGGAACCATGAGGTATGGTGTCGTGGTAAGGACCAGAGCTATGGGCCAGGCAGGGTGCTTGTCTCTGCCACCTTGGTGGTGCGACCCTGGACAACCTGCCTAGCTCATTGGGACTTATCTTACTCATAAGTAAAATGGCAGGACTGTATTAGCTTTTTCTACTGCTGTCCATTTTAGTTCTAAAGATTACAGACTTTATTGAAAGAATTTATTTACCCCCAAAAGGTAAAAGAAGAATGTTAAAAAAAAAAAATTTTTTTTTTCTTCTTTCTCATCATTAAGAATAGTTTCAGGGTGCCTGGGTAAGTGGGTTAAGTGTCCGACTCTTGATTTTGGCTCAGGTTATGATCTCAGGGTCCTGAGATAGAGCCCCAGTGTCGGGCTCCGCACTCAGCAGGGAGTCCACTTGGGATTCTCTCCCTTTCCCTTGCCTTTGGACCCTGCCCCCACTTGTGCACCCTCTCTCTGTCCTTTCTCTCTCTAACATAAATAAATAAAACCTTTAAAAAAAAATAGCTTAGTTCATCTTTACAGTGTGTGAATTCCTCAGTATTTACAAATAGTTGCTTTAGATAAAGATTTTGGACTGAATATATGAACTTCTAATGAAGATCAGTAAAGTTTCAGCATGAATATTACAATTTTAAGAGCTGCTTTTAAAGGCTTAGAGCTGGGAGATATTGAAAAAAAAAAAAGCTTTAAACATCGAGTTTTTGTTGTTCTTACAGGATACCTTTATCTAAAATACTACAAGCAGGGGCGCCTGGGTGGCAAAGCGGTTAAGCGTCTGCCTTCGCTCAGGGCGTGATCCCGGCGTTACGGGATCGAGTCCCACATCAGGCTCTTCCGCTATGAGCCTGCTTCTTCCTCTCCCACTCCCCCTGCTTGTGTTCCCTCTCTTGCTGGCTGTCTCTCTCTGTCGAATAAATAAATAAATAAATAAATAAATAAATAAATAATCTTAAAATAAATAAATAAATAAAATACTACAAGCAATATGAATCTAATCTTATCATTTCTATTATAATATTCCATGAAGTCATTAACATGAAATAAATTTCCCAAGACATTTTATTTTATTTATTATTTTTTTAATAATTTTTATTTTGTTATATTAGTCACCATACTGTACATCCCCAGTTTTTGATGCAATGTTCCATGATTCATTATTTGCATATAACACCCAGTGCACCATGCAATATGTGCCCTCCTTAATACCCATCACCGGCCTGTGCAATCCCCCAGCCCCCTCCCCTCTGAAGCACTCAGTTTGTTTCCCGGAGTCCACCGTCTCTCATGGTTCATTCCCCCTTCTGTTTATCCCCCCTTCATTCTTCCCTTTCTTCTCCTACTGATCTTCCTATTTCTTATGTTCCATAAATGAGTGAAACCATATGATAATTGTCTTTCTCTCCTTGACTTATTTCACTAAGCATGATCTCCCCCAGTCCTGTCCATGTTCCTGCAAATGTTGGGTAATCGTTCCTTCTGATAGCTGAGTAATATTCCATTGTATATATGGACCACAACTTCTTAATCCAGTCATCTATTGAAGGGCATCTTGGCTCCTTCCACAATTTAGCTATTGTTGACAATGCTGCTATGAACATTGGGGTGCATATGGCCCTTCTCTTCACTACGTCTGTATCTTTGGGGTAAATACCCATTAGTGCAATTGCTGGATCATAGGGTAGCTCAATTTTTAACTTTTGAAGGAACCTCCACACTGTTTTCCAAAGTGGTTGTACCAACTTGCATTCCCACCAACAGTGTAAGAGGGATTCCCTTTCTCCACATCCTCTCCAACATTTGTTGTTTCCTGCCTTGTCAATTTTTGCCATTCTTACTGCTGTAAGGTGGCATTTCAAGGTGGTTTTGATTTGAATTTCTCTGATGGCTAATGATTTTGAACACTTTTTCATGTGTCTGTTAGCCATTGTATGTCTTCACTGGAAAAGTGTCTGTTCATATCTTCTGCCCATTTTTTGATTTGATTATTTGTTTCCCATGTAGTGACTTTGAGAAGTTCTTTGTAGATCTTGGATATCAGTCTTTTATCTGTAGTGTCATTTGCAAATATCTTCTCCCATTCCGTGGGCTGCCTCTTAGTTTTTTGACTGTTTCCTTGGCTGTGCAGAAGCTTTTTATCTTGATCAAGTCCCACAAGTTCATTTTTTCTTTTGTTTCTCTTGCCTTTGGAGATGTGTCATGAAAAAAGTTGGTGTGGCCAATGTCGTAGAGGTTGCTGCCTATGTTCTCCTCTAGGATTTTGATGGATTCCTGTCTCACATAGAGGTCTTTCAACCATTTGGAGTTTATCTTTGTGTATGATGTGAGAGCGTGGTCAAGTTTCATTCTTTTGCATGTAGCTGTCCAATTTTCCCAGCACCATTTATTGAAGAGACTGTCTTTTTTCCACTGGATGTTTTTTCCTGCTTTGTCAAAGATTAGTTGCCCAAAGAACAGAGGGTCCATTTCTGGGTTTCTATTCTGTTCCA
>NW_024426996.1:29259503-29262538 GCF_017311325.1 Ursus maritimus | reverse complement strand
AATAAATAAATAAATAAATAAATAAATAAATAATCTTAAAATAAATAAATAAATAAAATACTACAAGCAATATGAATCTAATCTTATCATTTCTATTATAATATTCCATGAAGTCATTAACATGAAATAAATTTCCCAAGACATTTTATTTTATTTATTATTTTTTTAATAATTTTTATTTTGTTATATTAGTCACCATACTGTACATCCCCAGTTTTTGATGCAATGTTCCATGATTCATTATTTGCATATAACACCCAGTGCACCATGCAATATGTGCCCTCCTTAATACCCATCACCGGCCTGTGCAATCCCCCAGCCCCCTCCCCTCTGAAGCACTCAGTTTGTTTCCCGGAGTCCACCGTCTCTCATGGTTCATTCCCCCTTCTGTTTATCCCCCCTTCATTCTTCCCTTTCTTCTCCTACTGATCTTCCTATTTCTTATGTTCCATAAATGAGTGAAACCATATGATAATTGTCTTTCTCTCCTTGACTTATTTCACTAAGCATGATCTCCCCCAGTCCTGTCCATGTTCCTGCAAATGTTGGGTAATCGTTCCTTCTGATAGCTGAGTAATATTCCATTGTATATATGGACCACAACTTCTTAATCCAGTCATCTATTGAAGGGCATCTTGGCTCCTTCCACAATTTAGCTATTGTTGACAATGCTGCTATGAACATTGGGGTGCATATGGCCCTTCTCTTCACTACGTCTGTATCTTTGGGGTAAATACCCATTAGTGCAATTGCTGGATCATAGGGTAGCTCAATTTTTAACTTTTGAAGGAACCTCCACACTGTTTTCCAAAGTGGTTGTACCAACTTGCATTCCCACCAACAGTGTAAGAGGGATTCCCTTTCTCCACATCCTCTCCAACATTTGTTGTTTCCTGCCTTGTCAATTTTTGCCATTCTTACTGCTGTAAGGTGGCATTTCAAGGTGGTTTTGATTTGAATTTCTCTGATGGCTAATGATTTTGAACACTTTTTCATGTGTCTGTTAGCCATTGTATGTCTTCACTGGAAAAGTGTCTGTTCATATCTTCTGCCCATTTTTTGATTTGATTATTTGTTTCCCATGTAGTGACTTTGAGAAGTTCTTTGTAGATCTTGGATATCAGTCTTTTATCTGTAGTGTCATTTGCAAATATCTTCTCCCATTCCGTGGGCTGCCTCTTAGTTTTTTGACTGTTTCCTTGGCTGTGCAGAAGCTTTTTATCTTGATCAAGTCCCACAAGTTCATTTTTTCTTTTGTTTCTCTTGCCTTTGGAGATGTGTCATGAAAAAAGTTGGTGTGGCCAATGTCGTAGAGGTTGCTGCCTATGTTCTCCTCTAGGATTTTGATGGATTCCTGTCTCACATAGAGGTCTTTCAACCATTTGGAGTTTATCTTTGTGTATGATGTGAGAGCGTGGTCAAGTTTCATTCTTTTGCATGTAGCTGTCCAATTTTCCCAGCACCATTTATTGAAGAGACTGTCTTTTTTCCACTGGATGTTTTTTCCTGCTTTGTCAAAGATTAGTTGCCCAAAGAACAGAGGGTCCATTTCTGGGTTTCTATTCTGTTCCATTGATCTATGTGTCTGTTTTTGTGCCAGTACCATGCTGTCATTGTGATCACAGCTTTATAGTACAGCTTCAAATCCGGCAACGTAATGCCCCCAGCTTTGTTCTTCCTTTTCAACAATTCCTTGGCAATTCGTGGCCTTTTCTGGTTCCACACAAATTTAAGGGCACTTTATTCTAGTTTTTTGAAAAATGTCATTGATATTTTGATCGGGATAGCTTTGAAAGTGTAGATTGCTCTGGGTAGCATAGACATTTTAACTATGTTTATTCTTCCGATCCATGAGCATGGAATATTTTTCTATCTTTTTGTGTCTTCTTCAATATCTTTCAAGAGTGATTTGTAGTTTCTAGAATATAGATCCTTTACGTCTCTGGTTAAGTTAATTCCGAGATAACGTATGATTTTTGGTGCTATTATAAATGGAATGGATTCCCTAATTTCTCTTTCTTCAGTCTTATTGTTCATGTATAGAAATGCAACTGATTTCTGAGCACTGATTTTGTATCCTGCCACATTACTGAATTGCTCTATAACTTCTAATAGTTTGGGGGTGGAGTCTTTTGGGTTTTCTATATAGAGTATCATGTCATCTGCGAAGAGAGACAGTTTGACTTCTTCTTGCTGATTTGGATATCTTTTATCCCTTTTTGTTGTCTGATTGCTGTTGCAAGGACTTCTAGTACTATGTTGAATAATAATGGCAAGAGTGGGCATCCTTGTCGTGTTCCTGATCTTAAGGGAAAGGCTTCTAGTTTTTCCCCATTGAGAACGATATTCGCTGTAGGCTTTTCATAGATGGTTTTTATGAAATTGAGGAAGGGACGCTCTATCCCTACACTCTAAAGGGTTTTAATCAGGAAAGGATGCTGTATTTTGTGAAATGCTTTTTCTGCGTTAATCAAGAGGATCATATTGTTCATTACTCTTTTCTTGTTGATATGATCTATCACACTGATCGATTTGCGAATGTTGAACCACTCTTGCATCCCAGGAGTGAATCCCACTTGGTCTTGAGGGATAATCCTTTTAATGTACTGATGGATCCTATTAGCTAGGATCTTGTTGAGAATTTTGGCGTCCATATTCATCAGGGAAATCGGTCTGTAATTTTCCTTTTTGATGGGGTCTTTGCCTGGTTTGGGGATCAAGGTAATACTGGCCTCATAGAATGAGGTTGGTAGTTTTCCTTCTGTTTCTATTTTTTGAACCAGCTTCAGGAGAATAGGTATTATTTCTTCTTTGAATGTTTGGTAGAATTCCCCAGGGAATCCATCAGGCCCTGGACTCTTGTTTTTGGGGAGGTTTTTGATCACTGCTTCAATCTCTTAATAATTAATTGGTCTGTTTAAATAATTGATTTCTTCCTATTTCAGTCTTGGTAGTTTATACGTTTCTAGGAAGGCCTCCATGTCTTCCAGATTGCCTAATTTATTGGCATAAAGCTGTTGATAAAAGTTTCTAAT
>NW_024426996.1:29161127-29259493 GCF_017311325.1 Ursus maritimus | reverse complement strand
CTTTTCAACAATTCCTTGGCAATTCGTGGCCTTTTCTGGTTCCACACAAATTTAAGGGCACTTTATTCTAGTTTTTTGAAAAATGTCATTGATATTTTGATCGGGATAGCTTTGAAAGTGTAGATTGCTCTGGGTAGCATAGACATTTTAACTATGTTTATTCTTCCGATCCATGAGCATGGAATATTTTTCTATCTTTTTGTGTCTTCTTCAATATCTTTCAAGAGTGATTTGTAGTTTCTAGAATATAGATCCTTTACGTCTCTGGTTAAGTTAATTCCGAGATAACGTATGATTTTTGGTGCTATTATAAATGGAATGGATTCCCTAATTTCTCTTTCTTCAGTCTTATTGTTCATGTATAGAAATGCAACTGATTTCTGAGCACTGATTTTGTATCCTGCCACATTACTGAATTGCTCTATAACTTCTAATAGTTTGGGGGTGGAGTCTTTTGGGTTTTCTATATAGAGTATCATGTCATCTGCGAAGAGAGACAGTTTGACTTCTTCTTGCTGATTTGGATATCTTTTATCCCTTTTTGTTGTCTGATTGCTGTTGCAAGGACTTCTAGTACTATGTTGAATAATAATGGCAAGAGTGGGCATCCTTGTCGTGTTCCTGATCTTAAGGGAAAGGCTTCTAGTTTTTCCCCATTGAGAACGATATTCGCTGTAGGCTTTTCATAGATGGTTTTTATGAAATTGAGGAAGGGACGCTCTATCCCTACACTCTAAAGGGTTTTAATCAGGAAAGGATGCTGTATTTTGTGAAATGCTTTTTCTGCGTTAATCAAGAGGATCATATTGTTCATTACTCTTTTCTTGTTGATATGATCTATCACACTGATCGATTTGCGAATGTTGAACCACTCTTGCATCCCAGGAGTGAATCCCACTTGGTCTTGAGGGATAATCCTTTTAATGTACTGATGGATCCTATTAGCTAGGATCTTGTTGAGAATTTTGGCGTCCATATTCATCAGGGAAATCGGTCTGTAATTTTCCTTTTTGATGGGGTCTTTGCCTGGTTTGGGGATCAAGGTAATACTGGCCTCATAGAATGAGGTTGGTAGTTTTCCTTCTGTTTCTATTTTTTGAACCAGCTTCAGGAGAATAGGTATTATTTCTTCTTTGAATGTTTGGTAGAATTCCCCAGGGAATCCATCAGGCCCTGGACTCTTGTTTTTGGGGAGGTTTTTGATCACTGCTTCAATCTCTTAATAATTAATTGGTCTGTTTAAATAATTGATTTCTTCCTATTTCAGTCTTGGTAGTTTATACGTTTCTAGGAAGGCCTCCATGTCTTCCAGATTGCCTAATTTATTGGCATAAAGCTGTTGATAAAAGTTTCTAATGATCCTTCCTATTTCATTGGTGTTGGTTGTGATCTCTCCCCTTTCTTTCATAATTTTATTAATTTAGGTCCTTTCTCTATTCTTTTGAATAAGTCTGGCCAGTGGCTTATCATAGATCACATAGTAAATATTTTTAAGAAATTGTCAAACTGTTTTCCAAAGTGGTTGTCCCATTTTACCAGCAGCAGTGTATAAGAGTTCCAGTTCCTTCACAATGTCTTTCATTACTCTTGATAGTCAACATTTTTATACAGTTACACATTTTATACAATTACATGAAATTCCTTTTCAATGGCTTCTGTCTTATATTCTTTATCTATTGTCTCAATATTGTCTCAAACTTTAGTTTATCTTGTACTAATGTTCATTATATCCTCAACTTTCAGTTTTATATTTTCATGTTCCTAATATATTAATTGTATCCCCCTAGTTTTTTCCAATGACTTTAAACATTTAAAGTTTTAATTGTTTTTTTATTTTATATGTCTTGATATTTTATATTTAAGTTTTTAATTAATCTATAATATATTTTGGTATGTCATATAAAGAAAGGATTTTAGCTGATATTTTTCTATTACCTTACCATTTATTCAAGATAATTGGTTGATTAATCTATTCTTTTCTAATTGTTTTCCACATTTTCTTTATCATGTATTCCTTTACGTAAACCAATCACTTTATGTAAATTTCCAAAAAAAAAAAATTGATTTCTGCTCGTCTCTTCATGAATGTTTGTACTTTTTTAAAATTAAGGTAAGATCTCTTTGGGGTTTTAATTAAAATAGTATTACAAGTTTAAAGTAGTTTGGAAACAATTAGACATTTATATATTTTGTATTCATATCCACAGACAACTCATGACTTTTAATTTATTCAAATATTATTTTATGGATTTCAGGAAATTTGTAGTTTTTTTCATATAAATCTCATATATTTCTTGTACATTTCTTACTGAGTACCTTATATTTAATACTAGTATATATGTTTTTTTAATTATACTTTCAATTATTTAATACTGCTATACAGGAAGATATGTCATTTTGTTTGTTTATTTTGTTTCCAGCTACCTTATGGAATTTTCTTGTTAGTTTTATAGTGTTCCTCTTAATTCTTTTGAATTTCCTAGCTAAGTATTCATATTATCCATAAAAACAATAACTGTATTTCTTTCCCCATATTTTCACTTTTATTCTTTACTATTTTTTAAAGCTCTTATTTTAATTCCAGGTAGCTAACATATAGTGTTATATTAATTTCAGGTGTATGATATGGTGATTCAACAATTCTATATATCAGCCAGTACTCATCACAAGTGCCCTCCTTAATCTGCATCACGTGTTTTACCCATCTTTCCCCTACCTCCCCCTGATAACCATCAGTTTTTTCCTCTATAGCTGAGTCTATTTCTTGTTTTGTCTCTCTCTCCCTCTTTTTCCCTTTGTTCATTTTTTTTCCCCTTAAATTTCACATGTGAGTGAAATCATACGGAATTTGTCTTTTTCTGACTGACTTTTAACTACTATTTTTGATTAGTTGTATTGGTTAGAGCCTCCAAAAGCATTAAGAATTATAGCAGTTTTATTGGAGATTCTTGTTTTCCCCCCGATTTTATTAGTGTTTTATATTTAGTATGATGTTAGCTATGCTTTGGCTAACTTTTATTTTATATTTTAAAGCCAGTAGTAAGGTTTACTCAAAATTGCCTCAAATATCAGAATTATACCTCATTTTATTAGGTAGTGACTTTCTGCATCAGTGGGCTTTTTAGTTGGCAATCAATACCTTTGTGAATTTCAGCAAATTAGTTCATTTTCACCAATTTTGTTACCTCATTTATTTATAAAGGGGTAAGATAAGTTATCTCTACTATCTTTTTTTGTTGACGCATTCTGTCACTTATAACAGTATCTGTTAGAAATAAAGCATATATATATGGAAATCTATATAATAAAAAACTCAAGGGTCAATGCAGTATAGCAGCATTTACCCAGGCCATCAGAGCGTCTAGTTTAGACTGCATTTGATTCATAACATTTTTACATCAGAGCGTCTAGTTTAGACTGCATTTGATTCATAACATTTTTAATTTCTGCCAGATTCACTCTCATTTCCACCCTTAGAGATTCTATATTCTCGTTAATATTTTCATTGATAATTTTTTGCAAGCCTACACATCATCTTGACCATTGTTACTCTGAATTCCATTTCTGACAATTTGGTTATATCCATATCCATCAGTTCTGTGGTAGAGGCCACAGACTCATTATCTTTTGTTTGCTGGCAGGGATTTCTCCTCCTCGTCATTCTAATGAGGAGTGGTTGTGGGGATGCCCAGAGCCCAAATTATTGACTAGGACCCAGGCAATGTGCACTTGTTTCATAGGGACCTTAGGGATGTGGGCTTCTTGATTTTTCAGCCTGCCTTCTGGGGGAGGGGCCTGCCACGCTGATATTCAGGCAACCCTGTTTGGGTAGAGTTGCCTGTCCCCTGCGAGGGGGGATGGAGATGGGCACAATGTGCACTGGTATTTGCGGGCTTTTGTTCTCTGGTGGTTTTCCCTGGCGGTTTTCTGTGCCTCTTCTGAGAGTCAGATGGTTTGCGCCCCACAGCCACTCTCCCAGCGCTCACTTCCAAGGCCGGCAGGTCTCTGTCCTTTGTGCTTCTAACACCGCCAGCCACCCCCAGTTCCCGCGCGCTCTCCCAAGCCCTCTGTTTCAGTATGGTTCACATGTGCTCTGGAGCGCCGGTTTTCAGTTTGGACCCCCACGTGCTCCTGAGCTCCAGTTTTACTCCGGTTCCAGTGAGTGCTCCGGAACTCCGGTTTTCAGTCTGGTCGCACGTGTTCCCAGGCTCACGGTCTCAGTCTGCTCTCTCATGGGTGCCGTCCATGAGTCCGCCCGCTCCCCCGTGCAGGTGACTACTGTTTCCCAGCGCCTGAGCGCATCAGCTCCCTCCCCCTTCCGTTTATCTTCCAATATCTGTGCGCGGTTTCACGGCTCCCCGCTTCGTACCTCAATACTCAACACTGGAGATGTTCGTTTGTAGAGATCCAGATGTATCTTCCTGCGTCTCAGGCTGATTCCGTGGGTGTTCAGGATGGTCTGGTACCTATCCAGCTCCACTCAGGACCAGCTGAGAAAGGGTCTCCCACTCCTCCGCCATCTTTTCTCTGGTCGCTTTTCTGTTCATAGAGTTTCTGCTACTCTTTTCTTCATTCTCCAGTTGCGTTCATAGGTATTCAGAATGGTTTGGTAGCTCTCTAGCTGAATTCCTGGGACCAGATGAACTTTAGGTCTCCTGCTCCTCCGCCATCTTGGAATGCCGCCCCCAAGACATTTTAAAAGTGGAAAAACTGGGCCAGTTTGTAGTTTGTGGAATCATGGATAATATGAAAAAAGACATGTAACAATATAATTTTGAAAAGGAATAAAAGTTTCTGAATAAGTGGGTCACAAAACTAACTGAATCACTTTACCTGTATTAAAAATTATAACTTAATTTAGCAAAAAGTAATTTTATTCTTTGGAGATTTGATTTTTTCAAAAAGTAAAAAAAATTATAAAAATCTAACAAAAAATGCTAGAAAAATTATATTTATTTTAATATATGACTGTAACTATTATTGCTATATTATAGTAGTATGCTAACTTGAAATAAGCATTTTAGATGTATGCTTTTAAAATGGTTTTAATGTTTACTTTCAAATATTTCTCATTAATAAATTAATTTTATATTTGTATAAATTAATATTGTAATTACAATTTGTTAAATTTTATAGAAATATTCTCTTCATGTTAGTAAATAATAATACAGAGAAAATAAACTGGCTTAAGTGGAGGAAAATATGCTATACAAAAAAGAATGTAAGTACAAGGACCAGCTTTGAGGGTTCTGGAATGAGATGCAGTATGCATATATTTCTTATATTCATAAATATTCAAAAATAGAGGTTCAACACTTTCCCTCAGTAATCTTTCTTCCTATGCCATTCGTTCAAATTATCTTCTGTCTGATTTCAAAGGTTCTATTTCTTTGATTGTTTTTAGTTTTTTCCCTTTCTTCTGCTTTCTGTCAATATGAAAAATAACTCATCTTTATTCTCTGAGGTAATATCTTTACCATGGTGGGGAGGCAGTACCCTAGGCTCCTGGGTAAGATGGCTGGGTTCACTTCCTGTGCTATCATCAACTAACTGTGTAAACTTAGGAAAATTCTTAACCTTTCTACATCTCAGTTTCTCCCCTGTAAAACGAGGATACTGCTTATACATAGTTTAAATGAGAGAATAAATGTAAAGGACTTAAAATAGTTCCTGGTTCATAATAAAGCCCACAAAAATATTAGTTTTTTTAATTCTCCCAACTCTCTTTTTTTTTCTAAGATTAGTGCCATATTGCTAATTGCTTTCAATGAACTTCAAAAGTGGTATTTCCAAACTCTTCTATTTATATGGTTTCTCTTTTCAGCAATATATTGTATCTGCACAATTTTTAAAATTCTAATTGTAATATGTAATTAAAGATATTGATGTCTTAGGTTCTAATTAATATAACATTTGTGGATTTTTAAACAAATGTTCCTTATAAGGCTGAATAACCATCAGCTAATTCTGAAGGTTGGCAGGCTTAGTTATTTGTACTACAGAAGTGAAATTACTAGACATGAATTTTATTTCAGTGGTTCTTAGAACCTTCAGCACACCTTGCTCCATGTGCGCAGGCACAATATTAGTTTCTATTGCTGCACTGTTGATTGATTTATTATTAGTCAAAAGACAATAAGTGTATGTTGCAAAATGTCAATAGGGAAAGTCAATAATAAGGTGACATTACATCATGACATCAAGGGGAAAGTTAAGATACTCCCAAACTGATCACGTTTCTTCAGTTTACAAAATAAAAGAAAGGAATAGGAAAAAGATAACTTTTAGAATAGAATCTAAAAGTTTTGTATATACTTCCCTGTAATTTCAGATTTTATAATAAATTAACGAACTTAATAGAGTTATAATAAAGAAATAACTTAGCCTCATACTTATTAATAGCCTAAGGTTTGAGAAGTGGCCTTAAATTTTATCTCGCATTTATTAAGGCAATCGGTGTACTATTTTGCCATTCAAGAAAGAACATAAGGGTATTTAGTGGAGTATTACACCTTCCCAAGTATGAGCACTGCCAAACGGTGATTACATGGAAGGAAGAGGCCAACCTCAAGGGTGACAATGAATTCTATGGACTAGAATGAATGTATCACAGACCTATGGAAAAGGAGACCAGATTGAATGGCCTGTCTTTAATAGATTATAAGAACTAATAGATATTATTTGCCCAGAAAACTGAGGTAATAAAAATCGGAGACACTTACTCTAAGATCAACTCATTTACATGTATCATTTACTTGTGCTTATTAAACTATGGAACTGAGAAGATCAAAAGATAATATATGTGTCTTTTTTTTTTTTTTTTCATCTCAAGGAGTAGATCTTGGAGTTTTTTGAGTGAGTGTGCAAGCTAATAGTTTTTTTCCTCCTTAGATTCTAATTGTTTCTTTCAGAAAACTTTTATTTATTTATTTATTTAGGAAGAAGGAGGCTCCCAGCAGAGAAGCCTGATGTGGGACTCGATCCCAGAACGCCGGGATCACGCCCTGAGCTGAAGGCAGATGCTCAACGACCGTGCCACCCAGGTGCCCCAGAAAATTTTTATTTATAAGCAAAATATATGGGGGCGCCTGGGTGGCACAACGGTTAGGCGTCTGCCTTCGGCTCAGGGCGTGATCCTGGCGTTATGGGATCGAGCCCCACATCAGGCTCCTCCGCTATGAGCCTGCTTCTTCCTCTCCCACTCCCCCTGCCTGTGTTCCCTCTCTCGCTGGCTGTCTCTATCTCTGTCAAATAAATAAATAAAATCTTTAAAAAAAAAAAAAGCAAAATATATGTTTTACATATAAATTATTTTATTTCAATATAATAGCTTAATTACTTCATTATAACCATCTTCAAAGTTGTAGACATTTTCTATTATTATTCAAATATAAAATATTAAGTGATGTCCTTGCTGATAAATATCTGTATTATCTAAATTTATAAATCTAAAACAATTTATCAGTCTCTATATTTAAAAATACTGCTGCTCAAATTATTTTACAAGTAATTATAAAATATATTTCTGCATTCTTAGATGTAGAGTTCACTTCTTTTATGCTTTGTGATCCATCTATCATCCAACTAAATGTTGGGAAATAGAAGAATATAAGTGGTTATAAAGAAGTGAATTAGCTAATATAAGTAACACTGAGATTCTGTTTCTAATAATCAAACAGTCATTTATTTTCATTCTTTGGGTGACATGATTGGATAATATTTTATGTACAAACTGTTCAACTCCTGGGAAAAAGATTAGTAGGTTCTGTTATGCTAGAACACTATATGAACTTCAATTCAAATTTTGGAAATTGGAAAATATTTTCTGCAACAACTGTTTAGCTTTTGGGAAAAAATTAGTAGGTTCTGTTGTGATAGAACACTATATCAACTTCAACTCAAATTTTGGAAATTCGTTTGTTACACTTTCAGTATATCTATAGTTTACAGATACCCTCTTTCATGATACTTTTAACTCTGGCCTTCTAAAAAAAAATAGGTCTTCTATGTAGATAAATGGCTTTATAACATTTGTATGAGCTTTTTCACATGGTTTAGGAAGTCTAAAATTTATGTGTGTTCCTGGGGTTGTACAGTAGTAGTCTGTAACTACTGATGAACTAAAACCTGTCATCTTTAGAAAGAAAAAAACTTGATCCTGATCTCCAACTTGATAAACACGTTGAGTGTTGAGTTAATAGGTAGTCTATTAGGGAAAAATTGAAAAAACACAAACTTCTTAATGCCACAGATCCTTCTACCAAAAGAGTCTTTCTTTAAAAATTCTTTGAGCATAGGTGTAGCATCAACCAAATGGCAAAATCCAAAATGGCCAGTAATACTATGCCAAAATGATACAAGGAAGGGTTTCCTTGGGTCTTCACAGAGAATGTGCATGCTTCTCTGTCATCAGAAAGATCAGATAATTAACGCCCTGTATCACTGAAATGACCAATGAGAAAGGAATGGCCAAACTCAAGAACAGCAACAGAAAAAAACCCATGTTGAAAAGCTTTCTAGATGATATGTTTGACATTAGCATGCAATACTATGAAGAGCATGCTCGTTGACTATGAGTAAGATTGCATTTCTTCCATACTGATTTCCCAACATCAACTGATGAACTGGAAACTCCACATCTAGGTTTTTGCTTCATCTCTCAAGTAGATGGATCCAGTTGTCCAGGAAACTCTTCCCCCAAAACTGCATTTCCTGGTCTAAAGGAGTCATTGACTTTCATTCTCTTTATTGCTATTCATTCTGTCTTAGGGCCATGACATGTTTTCATGATATGTGTACTTGTGCACAATTAATTGTGCAGAAGACAGCTGGCAGCTTGCTGGCCACAAGTGGAAGTTTCATTCTGAGCATTACCAAAATGCTGTTGCACAATTTAACCTGTTTCTTTCCTGGAATAAGATATTTTTAACCCTCGTTAGCATCACAATGTTGTTTGGTCAGCTAGGGTATTTTCTTACTCAGAAATATGATGAGCTTAATAGTTGAAGATGGAGAAGCTGATACTGTTTCCTCTAGGAGAGTCAGCAAAGGTATGGGAAGAACAATAGGAAATAACCACAAGCATTCTACAGCAGTGATTCAATACATCTTAAGATTTCTTTACCAGATCTGTGAATGAAGCAATCTTTTATAGACACATATCTAGATTAGTTTTTAGGATAAAGGGGGGAAATAGAATAAAGGGAGGTAACTGTTTAAAAACAAGTATGAAAATGCCAGAGATATGCAAAAAGAAATAAAAGCAAAAAAGAAACAACAAAAAACCTCACCCTTCTCTCTCTATAATCTCCTTTCCAGGATGAGGAATAGAAAAAACAAAACATGATCAGGAAGCTAAGTGCCCTGGTGACAGAACTGAATGCTGTCTCATAGTTGTGTGTCTGAACAATGCACATAACATCTCTAGATCTCATTTTGTACATACATGATGGATTAATGGATAGGTAGGTAGGTAGATGATGGATGGATAGATGATAGATAGATAGATAGATGATAGATAGATAGATAGATAGATAGATAGATAGATAATAGATAGATGTATAGGTAATTTCAGTGTTTCAACTAGGTCCAAGGACCACTGATATGTTTCAGTTGGATTTATAGAAATTACTATAAAATTTATTCACAGTTATGTGTGTGCATTTTTCTAAAGGAAGCTTTATCATTTTCATCAGATTTCATCATTGGTTCTATGTTATAAGACACATTAAAAACTGTTGAAACTGATGGTCTTTGAGATACTGTTGATTGATTATATCCTATTATCCTACCTGTAGGACCCAACCCAGTACTAATCTGATAGTCATATACTCCTTATTTGCTTGACAGTTATTCTTCTCTGGAAGCCTCAAAGGAAAGTACATAGGGAAGGCTGTTTCTCTATGTAAAAAAAAGTTGTATCCAATTTTTCAGGACGGTTCTGATGATGTACGTACATTTGTACTGTATTTTTTTCGCAACTTCTTCCCTCCTTCCTTCTTTCCCTTCCTTCCTTCCTTCCTTCCTTCCTTCCTTCCTTCCTTCCTTCCTTTCTCTTTCTTTCCTTCTTTCTTTCCATATATGTAACTGAACTATCATTTGTATATAAAAATTAATGTCCCAGACTCTAGAAGAAAAAGTAAGAGGAGGAAAAGCAGGAAAAGGAGGAATAAGAGAAAGAGGAGAAGAGAGAGAAGGAGATGCAAAAGAAGAAAGACAAGCAGGAAAAGGAAGAATAGGAAGAAACGTAAAAGCAAGAGAAGAAAGAATCCAGTTTAGGCTACAACAGTACATACGACAGATACATACTCTAGTTAAAGATTTTCACAAGATTTTTAATGAGGAGATGGAAAATTTACATTAAGATTTTTTCATATATCTAATATGTTTGCATTGTTTAAAAATTTTTTTGAACTATTGAATAGATACATCTGTATAGTTCTCATTCCAAAACATGTGGTCATCCAAAATAAGCAAACTACTTTGTCTTCTTTAGAAATTCTCAAATTAAAAATCCTTTTAGAAATTGGACCCCAGCTTTCATTTTATTCATGCATACTATCATTAAACGATATTTCTTGAGCACCTACTGTGTCAAACAGTGTGCTAATTGCAGGGCACACTGTAGCAAACAAGATTAATTTCTTTCTGCAAAGACCTTAGGACTGAGCAAAGAAGACAAACATCAAGCAAAGAATCATAGTAAAGTACACCCTCCGAGCCGAAGTACAAATGCTGCAGCAGCACCCTTAACCTACAGTGAAGACGCCAGGATTTAGAGAAGCCAAACAACATTTCCTGTCGGTGAATGTTCACACGGTTTTATTTCATTCTATATTTGAATTTAAGTATCACTGACCTTACATTTCATATCATGCCAAGTAAGATAGTCTTTTCTCTCTGTAAAAGCCTTGTGACACAGACATGAATACGAATCTACAGAATGTTTTATAGGCATATCTAGCTTACTTGTTTTCATAATTTTTCAGACTCATTCTTAGCTCCAATTTAATGATAAGGAAGGAAGGGTGGGAGAGAAATATGATGGAATTTTTATCCAATGCTTTGTTTTATATGTTAGATACAAAAAAAAAGCTGAAGGATTCATAGCAGGTTCTAGAAGCACAAGTCTAGTTTTCTGGAGTCAAACCGTATTTATAGCTCCAAATTATGCACTGTTCTCCCAGTGTTCTTTCAGCTCATGATTGTTTAACTTCTTTTCAGGCATTATAGTACCTTAGACTCAGAGTTTGAATAACTATGAATAATTACGGTAAATGAAATTTATCATTTTAATTCAATTTTTAACTTTCTGATATCTAAGGTAGAACAGGTCTGATTTTTATTTTGTTTTTTCACAAAGCCTTATGTTGGTGTCCCTATGAAATTTCACGTTTTTGCTAGCAATTTTCAGTCCATACAGAGAAGAAATTTAGAAAGACATAGTGATCAGGTTAAGAAACATTTTGATTCTTTTTCTCCTCAATAAATAATATAGAATTAAGAGATTTCTCCTAAGTTTAACATTTACAGTTGAACTTTACAAAATAAGTATAAAACTCTTGTGTCACTTGCTCCCAGAATTTAGTATTTTCAAATGTGAATTGAATGTGTTCCAATACTTTCCAAGTGACGTATAAGAGCTCTATCATGTCTCATTCACATTTTCATGTGATTTGTTTCTTTAGTAAATTTACTACAAGTTTGCTGTGTAACCTTTGACTAATATTTAGATTAAGCAATTAAATGGCTTTATTCCACCCACTCATAAAGACTTCAGTGGAATGCTTTAATAATTCATAGAAAGTGCAGTTTCAAATTACATGAATAAACAATTTGTGGGGCCTAAGTTGGTCTATTTGGGCTATGAAGGCAATTTTGAAAGTAAAACTTGGAAGAGTAAATGGGATATTTTAAAAGTTTAGTTTACTCTTATTTGATCTGGGAGTGAAGGCAGAATTAGGGAAATATTTATGTCTACTATCAATTTGTTGAATGAAATCATCAATATCCTGATGACATTTAGAGAGCTCAGTTTTCTCAGTTTGATAAACCAAGATTGGTTGCCCTAAACTGTGTAGATCCCAGAAGATGATGTGACTGGTTCTAATAACACTGACATAGTCCTGTTGATTGCATTTGAGATAACTTTTAGGGAATATTTCCTGTTCCAGAAACTTTGAAGAACCATTTCCAAGAGCAAGCTTTGATTTTCACCAACATACCTCCAGTTATTGACATGTAGAGTATATGTAGGCTTGTCTGGTATAGTCTAGTCTTCGAAGAGAAGGGCTCACACTCTATAAGGGCACCGGTGAGGCACAAGGTCATTGGCAGAGATGTGGGAGGAAACTGCTAGAATTTATTTTACATGTATTTCTTAATGTACAGAATATTAAGAAGCAATGCATTACTAGCATCTAATTCCTTGATTGAGATTGGCAACTTCACTCGGCCTTGGATGTCAGGTCATTAGCACAGACAGCATCCTCGGCTAGTGGTTCTGTTGACAGGGGCACTGGCATTTGTTGTTTCAGCTTTCATCATATTTTGATGTACTGCAATTTTACGTATTTGATTAGGTGAATTGTTTATGAATAAAAATATCTAGTTTTAGATAAACTCTCTTCATAAAATGGAAAAGGTTGAGTATAAATAATAAAGAAACAAGCAGAACTTTGATCTATTGGGAAGCTCTTTTGGAGAAGCATGGGAGAAAGTGTGTGCTCTTGTTTCTAATACCTTTAAACAATATCATACATCCAGCCTCTTTCTAGAATGTAAGTATTTATTAAAGACATGACTAAAGTCTCTTTGGATTAGTATCTACTCTTCTCGTCTCTTCTGTCTCTGCATACCGCTGCCATTGTCTCAGTGTATACCATTCCTAGATGTTAAAACATGAGCTATGAATATGATCTAACATTTTCTGGTATACAATTTCAAAAAATAATTAGGTGTTTCTCATTTGGAATTAAACAGACTGAAATATTCTCATCTTCATCGAATGATACTGGATCTGAGTTAAAACAGATGAATGTATTCTACATTCTTGTGTATTAGCTATATGTGTCAGTGACTTTGATGAAAGAAAAAAATGTGTCAAACTGATCAACACACCACAAGCTTCCCCAACAAGGTTAAATGCAAGGAGACTGTTTTGTGACACATGTGCTAAATAGGCATTTATTTTTCTTCATAATTTTTAAATTGAAAAAAGTCCTTTAAGACCTCAACTAGGGGGTTTCTATAAAAGGTCCTCCAGATTTTTTTTTCAAAACAAATTTCTCTTTTATGAATTAATTAATCCTCATGACTCTATAGGACTCTCCTTTATTCAGACAGTTCCGTAGTCTGTATCCCCACTTTACTCCCTCATTAAAGTTGTAGTCCTATAGATGCTTATTGAGTTTTCATTTCACTGTCTTACCATAACCGTATTCAATGATATATTTAAAAACTATTTTCTTGACCACTTACTATGTGCCAGGCTTTTTAAAAAACATTTTCTTGACCATCTACTATGTGCCAGGCATTGTGCTTATCATACGGCTAAGGCTAAATTGGTAAATGGGACACCACCCTACCCTCAGAGAATTTTCCAGTCTAGTAAGGTATCTCAAACTTTTTTTAAGATTTTATTTATTTATTTATTTATTTATTTGACAGAGAGACAGCCAGTGAGAGAGGGAACACAAGCAGGGGGAGTGGGAGAGGAAGAAACAGGCTCCCAGAGGAGGAGCCCGATGTGGGGCTCAATCCCAGGACCCTGGGATCAGGCCCTGAGCTGAAGGCAGACACTTAACGACTGAGGCACCCAGGTGCCGCAAGGTATCTCAACCTTAACAAATCTTTGTGCCTCCAGGCTTCTCTGTCATTGTCAGTGGCGCCACCCAATGTCCTAATCACCTACACTCAAAATTCAAAAGGTATCTTTGACTCAGTACTCACTTTAATTCTCTGTATCTAGCCAATGATTTTGGTAATTATTCCCTCAAATTATTTCTTTGGTCCATATACTTTTTTCTCATCCTAAACTATATTAGACTATTATAATAGCTTCCCAGCTGAATTCTATGACTCTTGCTCTTTTCTCCTTCCATTTCACCTTCATGCTTATTAAAGACTAATTGTCCATACACAGGACTTTCATCATGTGACTATTTTAAAAAGCTTATAATGGCTTCCGTATTTTCTACCTCATCAAGAATGTGCCCAATGATGGGGCGCCTGGGTGGCTCATTCCTTAAGCATCTGCCTTCAGAGTGATCCCAAGGTCCTGGGATCGAGTCCCACATCGGGCTCCCTGCTGTGTTAGAAGCCTGCTTCTTCCTCTCCCACTTCCCCTGCTTGTGTTCCCTCTCTCTCTGTCTCTCTCTCTGTCAAATAAATAAATAAAATCTTTAAAAAAAAAAAAAAAAGAATGTGCTCAATGAAATTCTAAAATCCTCTAAGAATCAAATTCATTCCAACTCTATCTCCCATGATACAGTGCATCATGAACTTTAAGCCTAATTAAGCTTTGTCATTCTTTTTTTTTTTCAGTGTAACTCTTTTTTTTTTTTTTTTTTAATAATGATTTTTTATTATNTTTTTTTTTCAGTGTAACTCTTTTTTTTTTTTTTTTTTAATAATGATTTTTTATTATATTATGTTAGTCACCATACAGTAGATCCCCGGTTTTCGATGTAAGGCTCGATGATTCATTAGTTGTGTATAACACCCAGTGCACCATGCAATATGTGCCCTCCTTACTACCCATCACCGGTCTATCCCATTCCCCCACCCCCCTCCCCTCTGTAGCCCTCAGTTTGTTTCTCATAGTCCATAGTCTCTCATGTTTCATTCCCCCTTCTGATTACCCCCCCTTTCTTTATCCCTTTCTTCCCCTACTGATCATTCTAGTTCTTATGTTCCATAGATGAGAGAAATCATATGATAGTTGACTTTCTCTGCTTGACTTATTTCACTAAGCATTATCTCCTCCAGTGCCGTCCATGTTGTAGCAAATGTTGAGAACTCATTCTTTCTGATTGCTGAGTAATATTCCATTGTATATATGGACCACAACTTCTTAATCCAGTCATCTGTTGAAGGGCATCTCGGCTCCTTCCACGATTTAGCTATTGTGGACATTGCTGCTATGAACATTGGGGTGCATATGGCCCTTCTCTTCACTACGTCTGTATCTTTGGGGTAAACACCCAGTAGTGCAATGGCTGGATCATAGGGTAGCTCAATTTTTAACTTTTTAAGGGACCTCCACACGGTTTTCCAGAGTGGCTGTACCAACTTGCATTCCCACCAACAATGTAGGAGGGATCCCCTTTCTCCACATCCTCTCCAACAATTGTTGTTTCTTGCCTTGTCTATTTTTGCCATTCTAACTGGCGTAAGGTGGTATCTCAGTGTGGTTTTGATTTGAATTTCCTTGATGGCTAATGATTTTGAACATTTTTTCATGTGTCTGTTAGCCATTTGTATGTCTTCATTGGAAAAGTGTCTGTTCATATCTTCTGCCCATTTTTTGATTTGTTTATTTGTTTCTCGTGTATTGAGTTTGAGAAGTTCTTTGTAGATCTTGGATACCAGTCCTTTATCTGTAGTGTCATTTGCAAATATATTCTCCCATTCCGTGGGCTGCCTCTTAGTTTTTCTGACTGTTTCCTTGGCTGTGCAGAAACTTTTAATCTTGATGAAGTCCCATAAATTCATTTTATCTTTTGTTTCTCTTGCCTTTGGGGATGTGTCATGAAAAAGGTTGCTTTGGCCGATGTCGTAGAGGTTGCTGCCTATGTTCTCCTCTAGAATTTTGATGGATTCCTGTCTCACATCGAGGTCTTTCATCCATTTGGAGTTTATTTTTGTGTATGGTGTGAGAGAGTGGTCAAGTTTCATTCTTTTGCATGTAGCTGTCCAATTTTCCCAGCACCATTTATTGAAGAGACTGTCTTTTTCCCACCGGATGTTTTTTCCTGCTTTATCAAATATTAGTTGCCCAAAGAGCCGAGGGTCCATTTCTGGGCTCTCTATTCTGTTCCATTGGTCTATGTGTCTGTTTTTGTGCCAGTACCATGCTGTCTTTGTGATCACAGCTTTGTAGTACAGCTCGAAATCCGGCATTGTGATGCCCCCAGCTTTGTTTTTCCTTTTCAACAGTTCCTTGGAGATTCGGGGCCTTTTCTGTTTCCATACAAATTTAAGGACTATTTGTTCCAGTTCTTTGAAAAATGTCCTCGGTATTTTGATCGGGATAGCATTGAAAGTGTAGATTGCTCTGGGTAGCATGGACATTTTAACTATGTTAATTCTTCCAATCCATGAGCATGGAATATCTTTCCATCTTTTTATGTCTTCCTCAATGTCTTTCAAGAGTGATTTATAGTTTCTAGAATATAGGTCCTTTACGTCTCTGGTTAAGTTAATTCCAAGGTAACGTATGGTTTTTGGTGCTATTGTAAATGGGATGGATTCCCTAATTTCTCTTTCTTCGGTCTCGTTATTCGTGTATAGAAATGCAACTGATTTCTGAGCATTGATTTTGTATCCCGCCACGTTACTGAATTGCTCTATAACTTCTAATAGTTTGGGAGTGGCTTCTTTTGGGTTTTCCATATAGAGTATCATGTCATCTGCAAAGAGAGACATTTTGACTTCTTCTTTGCCAATTTGAATACCTTTGATCCCTTTTTGTCGTCTGATTGCTGTTGCAAGGACTTCTAGTACTATGTTGAATAATAGTGGCGAGAGTGGGCATCCTTGTCGAGTTCCTGATCTTAAGGGAAAGGCTTCCAGCTTTTCCCCATTGAGAATAATATTTGCAGTAGGCTTTTCATAGATGGCTTTTATGAGATTGAGAAATGTACCTTCTATTCCTACACTCTGAAGGGTTTTAATCAGGAAAGGATGCTGTATTTTGTCAAATGCTTTTTCGGCATCGATTGAGAGGATCATATGGTTCCTGAGTCTTTTCTTGTTGATATGATGTATCACGCTGATTGATTTGCGAATATTGAACCACGCTTGCATCCCAGGTATGAATCCCACTTGATCGTGATGGATAATCCTTTTAATGTACTGTTGGATTCTATTAGCAAGTATCTTGTTGAGGATTTTGGCGTCCATATTCATTAGGGAAATCGGTCTGTAATTCTCCTTTTTGAGGGGGTCTTTGCCTGGTTTGGGGATCAAGGTAATATTGGCCTCATAGAATGAGTTTGGTAGCTTTCCTTCTGTTTCTATTTTTTGAAATAGCTTTAGGAGAATAGGTATTATTTCTTCTTTGAATGTTTGGTAGAATTCCCCAGGAAAACCGTCCGGGCCTGGAGTTTTGTTATTTGGAAGGTTGTTTATCACTGACTCAATTTCTTCATAATTAATTGGCCTGTTTAAGGAATCAATTTCTTCCGGTTTCAATCTTGGTAGTTTATAGGTTTCCAGGAAGGATTCCATCTCTTCCAGATTGCTTAGTTTATTGGCATATAGCTGTTGATAAAAATTTCTAATAATCCTTCCAATTTCAATGGTGTTCGTCGTGACCTCTCCTTTTTCATTCATAATTTTAATAATCTGGGTCCTTTCTCTTTTCTTTTGGATAAGTCTTGCCAGTGGTCTGTCAATTTTATTGATTCTCTCAAAGAACCAGCTTCTAGTCCTGTTGATCTGCTCTACTGTACTTCTGGTTTCTGCTTGATTGATTTCAGCTCTAATTTTGGTCAACTGCTTCCTCGTGCGTGGATTAGGCCTGTCCCTCTGTTGCTGTTCCAGCTTCTTGAGGTGAGAATATAAAAACTGCATTTTAGATTTTTCTATTCTTTTGAGTGAGGCTTGGATGGCTATGTATTTCCCCCTTAGGACTGCCTTTGCAGTATCCCATAGGTTTTGGACTGTTGTATTTTCATTCTCATTGGTCTCCATAAATTGTTTAATTTGATTTTTGATTTCCTGGTTTATCGAGTCATTCCTGAGCAGGATGGTTCTTAGTCTCCAAGTGTTTGAGTTTCTTCCAAATTTTTCCTTGTGGTTGAGTTCCAATTTCAGAGCGTTGTGGTCTGAGAATATGCAGGGGATAATTTCAATCTTTTGGTATCGGTTGAGACCTGTTTTGTGTCCCAGAACATGGTCTATTCTTGAGAATGTTCCATGGGCATTAGAATAGAATGAGTATTCTTTGGTTCTGGGGTGTAGTGTTCTATATATATCTATGAGGTCCAACTCGTCGAGTATGGCATTCAAAGCCTTTGATTCTTTGCTTAGTTTTTGCCAGGGTGTTCTGTCTATTTCTGAGAGTGGAGTGTTGAGGTCCCCTACTATTAATGTATTTTTATTTATATGTCTCTTTATTCTGGTTAAGAGTTGGCTTGTGTATCTTGCTGCTCCCCTGTTGGGGGCATATATATTTATAATTGTCATATCCACTTGTTGAATACTTCCCTTAAGAATAATATAGTGCCCTTCTGCATCTCTAACTATAGTCTGTAGTTTAAAATCCAATTTATCTGATATGAGAATTGCTACCCCAGCTTTCTTTTGAGGTCCATTTGCGTGAAAGATGGTACTCCATCCCCTTACTCTCAGTCTGAATGCATCTTTGGGTTCGAAATGAGTCTCTTGTAGACAGCAAATGGATGGGTCATTTCTTTTTATCCAATCTGCAACCCTGTGGCGTTTTATGGGATGGTTCAAACCATTTACATTAAGACTGATTACTGAGAGATATGATTTTAATGTTGCCATGTTGCCAGTAAAGTCTTTGTTTGTATTGGCTGTGACTTTCTGTTCTGTATCACTCTTGGGGCCTTTTTACTTTTATAGAACCCCCCGTAATATCTCCTGTAGGGCTGGTTTCGTGGTTACAAAATTGGTTAGTGACTGGCGATTCTGAAATGTCTTTATTTCTCCATCAATTCTGAATGACAGCCTTGCTGGATAAAGGATCCTTGGCTGCATGTTTTTCTCTGAAAGAGCTTTAAATATGCTCCCCCAACCCTTTCTCTCATTCCAGGTCTGTGTAGACAGGTCTGACGTAATTCTGATGCTTTTGCCTTGGTACGTGAGAAATTTCTTTGCCCTGGCCGCTTTCAATACTGTATCCTTGCATCTAATATTTGCGAATTGCACTATGACGTGACGTGGCGTAGGTTTGTCGTGGTTGAGCTTGGGAGGGGTCCTCTCTGCCTCTTGGACACGAATGTTTGTTTCCCTTGCTAGATTAGGGAAGTTTTCAGCTACAATTTGTTCAAATATCTCTTCTAGACCTCTGTTTTTCTCCACCCCCTCGGGGATGCCGATGATTCTAACATTGGATCGTTTCATTGAGTCAGTAATCTCCCGTAACCTACATTCGTGGGCGTGGATTTTTTTAAGACCATCTTCTATTTTCATTTTTTCCTCTATTAACCCATCCTCCAATTCACTAACCCGTTCCTCTGCTTCTGCGACCCTGGCCGTCAGAGCCTCTAGTTTTGCCTGCATTTGGCTCATAGAATTTTTAATTTCTGTCAGATTCGCTCTCATTTCTGTCCTTAGGGATTCTATATTCTCAGTAACCTTTTCGTTAATAGTTTTTTCAATTCTACTCATCATTTTGACCATCGTTACTCTGAATTCCATTTCTGATAATTTGGTTACATCCATATCCATTATTTCTGTGGCAGAGGCCACAGAATCACTGTCTTTTCTTTGCTGGGGGGGGCTTCTCCTTCTTGTCATTCTGATGAAGAGAGGTTGCGGGGTTTCCAGAGCCCAAATTATTGACTGGGTCCCAGGCCGTGCCCCTTGTTTTATAGGGATCTTAGGGATGTGGGCTTCTTCTTTAAAGATTTTATTTATTTATTTATGTGGCAGCCAACCAGCGAGAGAGGGAACAGAAGCAGGGGAGTGGGAGAGGAAGAAGCAGGCTCCCAGCGGAGGAGCCCGATGAGGGACTCCTTTCCGGAACGCTGGGATCACGCCCTAAGCCGAAGGCAGGCGCTCAATGACCGCGCCACCCAGGCGCCTGGGTTGTGGGCTTCTTGATTTTTCAGCCTGCCTTCTGTGTTCTGGGGGAGGGGCCTGCCGCGCCGATACTCAGGCAACCCTGTTTGGGTAGAGTCTCCGAGTCCCCTGTGAGGGAGGATGGGGATGGGCACTCCCTGAGCCGGTATTTCCAGGCTTTTGTTCTCTGGCGGCTTTCCCTGGCGGTTTGCTGTGCCTCTTCTGAGAGTCAGAGCAGCAGCGGCCAAATTTCAGCCTCTGTCACGGAACAGAAGGATTGCGGCCCGTTCTCTACTAATGTTCTGGCCACTTTAACTCTGTTTCTGTTGGTGCTGCTCAACCCTGCAGCGTCCCGGGATGTGCGCCCCACACCCGGCGTCCCAGCCCTCACTTCCAGGGCCGGCGCGTCTGTCCTTTGTGTTTCTAATGCCGCCAGCCACCGGCCGCCCCGCCGCCTCCCGGTCTCCCGGTCTCAGTCTATGCCCGGTGAGCACACCTCGATTCCGGAGTTTCGTGAGAAGCCTGGTGGCGCGAGCTCTCGGCTCACCGGTCTCAGTCCGCTCTCTCGCGGGTGCCCTCTGTGTGTCCGCCCGCTCCCCTGTGCAGGTGGCCCGCCAGCCACCAGCCGCCCCGCGCGCGCTCCAGGAGTTCCCGGTCTCAGTCTGGATCCCGTGAGCGCACCGGGATTCCGGTGTTCCGGGAGATGCCTGGTGGCGCGCGTTCACGGCTCACCGGTCTCTGTCCGCTCTCTCGGGTGCCCTCTGTGAGTCCGCCCGCTCCCCCGTGCAGGTGGCTGCCGCTTCCCGGAGCCCGAACGCGGCGGCTCCCTCCCCCTTCCGTTTATCTTCCGATATCCGTGCACGGTTACAGCTCCCCTCTTCGTACCTCAATACTCAGCGCTGGAGATGTTCATTTGTAGAGATCCAGATGCATCATCCTGCGTCTCAGGCTGATTCCGTGGTTATTTAGGCTGGTCTGGTACCTATCCAGCTCGACTCAGGGGACCGGCTGAAAAAGGGGTCCCCTACTCCTCCGCCATCTTAATTCTCCTCAAGCTTTGTCATTCTTAAAATATGTAATATTCATTCTGACTTTGTAATTTCTGTTATGACAGCCTCCTTCCCATTGGAGCGTTCTCCCTATTATTTTCTCTCACTTAAGTATGACACTTTGTAAAAGCTCAACCCAATTACCACCTCCTTAATGAAATCTTGACAGTTTAGGGTAGCAGTTCAAAGTGTAATTCCTGAGGCACCTGTGTGGCTCAGTCAGTTAAGTGTCTGCTTTTGGCTCAGATCAGGATCTCAGGGTCCTGGGATCAAGCCCCACATCATGCTCCCTGCTCACCAGGGAGTCTGCTTTGCCCTCTGCCCCTCCCCCTGGCTGTGCATGCACACACTTTTTCTCTCAAATAAATAAGTAAAATCTTAAAAAATAATAATAATAAAATAAAGTGCAATTCCTGAGTACTGACTGCTTTGATTCAAATTCTTGTTCTATCACTGACTCTGTTACCTTCATTAAGTCACTTAATCTCCCTGTGCCTCAATTTCTTCACTTGTAAGAGAAAGATGAAAATGGCATCTATCTTTTAGAATGGTTGTGCATAGCAGATGAAATAATGAATGTAGATGACTTGGAACAGTATCTAACAAGAGTAATTACTCAGCAAACATTACATCATTCTCATCATCAATAATTTAGTAATAGTGATATATCTTTCTAGAACCCTTAGCTTCTCCACTGGTAGACTTCTCAAACACTTATAATCTATGATACAGTTTTGTGTTTTTGCTATTGTGTATTCTAGTTTTGTCTCTTCAACTTTATTTAAAATCCAAAAGACCAGAAGGTAGATCTTTTCCTTCTGAGGTATCTTCTGGTATCTGGTATAGACCCATAGTAGGTGGCCAATTAACACTCACTGGCTGATTTATCTTATTCCTTTCCAAACAACAATTAGTATTTATTTTTTTACATAACTTCTGGAAGTTGGAAATGTGATCTTTCTCTCTCTCTTTAATTTTGGAAGTAAAAAAAAGACTTCTTTGCATAAAAATTGCACTGTTAGCTTTTCAGAATTCTTTATGAACTCCATCTTTCTTGGCTGCTAAGCAAAAGGAATCTTCTAATAAATTATACTTAAGAGAAAATTAGGATAGCCATTTCCTCTAAACATTTTCTTTCCTTTATTGGTGGCTGATTTAGGTATTGCAGTGGCTTATATCTTATTCATAAGTGGCTTATAATCTTCATCGGTAACTTGATAATTGAGATTGACTCTGGTATGTAAGAACTTGGAATTTCCACTGCTGCTCTGAAGCAGTGGCACCCCATGTCTGAAGTCAGGGGTTGTAGAAGCAGTCTATTCTGCATGCAGGAAATAGGAGGTTACTGTGTCTGTAAAGCATTTAAAAACAAAAGGAAACTGATTAAAGGTGGTGTGGTCTATTGTGAATTAAGCTGATATGTACATTTGTGTACAAGTTTGAGTGTGGATATATGTTTTCATTTCTCTGGTATATAGCTGAGAATGGAATGGTTGATTTGTATTATAAGTGTATACATAACTTTATAAGAAACTGCCAAATCATTTCTCAAATTGGTTGTACAATTTTACATTCCCACCAGCAATTTATGGGCATTCCATTGTTCCCAAATGTCCACCAACAGATGAATGGATAATTGTCATATATCAGGTAACAGACTGCCATTTAGCAACAAGGAGGGAACTACTGATACCCTCAACATCATGGAAATAATCTCAGAAGCACTAGAGTGAGTGCAAAAAGGCAGACACAAAAAGTACTTACTGAATGAATTCATTTGTATGAAACAGTAGGAAAGGCAAATCTAATTGATAGTGATAGAAAGCACATCAGTGGGCTTATGTGGCACAGAGCTGAGCATGTAAGGACTAACTGGGAAGGCTGATGGAGATAGTCCATGTGTTAATTGTGGTAGTGTGACATGAGTATAACGCCGTGAGCACTCATTGAATTTTATGTAAATTATATTTTGATGAAGTAGATCTTAAAAATTATTTATATGATTTAGGGCATGAACCCCAATTTTGTGTAAGTCAGTATACTTAAAAGAAACACAATAAAGAATGGTCTTCATTTGAAAAAAAAAAAGTTGTTATGGTCATTATTGTCATCATGCACCAGCAATTCTAAACAGCAACACTGATAAAATATTCCTCCCTGCTGGGGGTGGACTAGTCCCACTAATTCTCCACTTCCGCCCTACCTCCTATATCACGCCCTGAAGTTATCCTTGTGGGTGTTAGATTTTTCCTGGTAAATATGAGAGTTCTGACACATCTTAGTGCAGCTTTTTTCCCCCCAAATTTTTATTATGTTCTACAGTAAAAATACATTTTATATCACAGCATCATACACATATGGATACATATATATGTTTCACAAAACAGTCTTTTCTACTAACAGGTAATGGCACTGATTTTGAAATATAGCACTCTAATTTGATCCTTAGCCATCCAAACTAAAACTACGAAGACTGTTCTAGAATGAATTAAATAGTTCCCCTGGGATCCCATGAACTATTGGAAATAAACCGGATTTCTGATATTGAAAGGTGAAAATAGAAATACAAGAGCTGAGTACTTTCTTTGGCCTCTTTACTAGAAGGCACAGACAACAGAGAAAATAGTACATCAAAGCCAATATCCAGGCTGAGGGGTGGGTACCACCCACAGACTCCCCACCTTTGCTCTTTGGGATTTCCATTTCTAAGTCTGACTCTGACCTGAGTACCACCTTTCAATTTCTTCTCCAAACCTACTCCCTGTCTGAAAATATACTATTATTCTCACTGAATTATGGCCAATTTCTAGTTCCATTCCAAATTCACATATACTGAAGTTCATTAATGTCCATCCCTTTTTATACCATGTGCCTCGTTTCATTTATCTCCAGTAAGTGTACTAATTCCTTAGGTATTTCTATCACTATCTATGCATAATTCAAATACTTCTCACTAGAGAAGTATTTGCCCATATTTCTATGCCTGTAATTCATGAATGAAACCAGTCATTATGCAATGTTGGCTGGCTAGGATTTCCTCATGAAAGCTATAGTTAGACGCCTAATTAACAGCAAGATGGGAAGTTTACACTTAATGATACATCTCAGATATTACAAATTATTCTCTCTTATATACTCTTTGATTTATGATAGAGACCAGTTGTAAACAGGGATTTAATCATTGTTATATAATTTCCAAAAATGTATTATACACAGATAACACTTTATGAAATATATTTAGGTAAAGATTTATGTGCAATAACCACATACAGAAAGCTATACACATTTTAAAGAGAAAAAAATACTACAAAGATATGCAGAAAAATATTACAAAAGGCTAAAAGGATGATTTTTCTATGTGAAAACTGATAACACACCAGTTACTGAGTAAATGGAATATTTTTTAAAATGTGAAAATTCATATTAGATTTGGAGATGGGGAAGAGAAGGTGTAAAGAAAAAAAAGAAGAAAATGGGCAGAAAACAATAAAAAATAAAGAAAATGAGAGAAGAAACAGAAAATTCTGAACATTTCAATGTTTAAATGTTCCTTTAGATATAAACCTCAGAATGTTCTCAGATTGTGACTCTTCACATCCTTTTTTATCTATAATCTCTCAGAGGCTTCAGTTTAGCAATTTTACCCAGATAATCTCAATAAAAAATGCATGGTTTTTACAAAGCAGGTATGATAGCAACTAGGACAGTACTAACCTGGAAAATTAGGCTAAAGTTCCAAATTTGATTTTCAGCATTGAATCTTTCCACGTCTAATTTAATAGCTCAAAACATTAACTTAATAAAATTGAGCACTCTTAGTGGACTGAAGGAGTGGGTGAAAGTTTCAAAAATCACCAGTTTATGGAATTATGGTACCATTGTAAGTCATTATTTTGCACTCAAGATCAAAGATTTCACATATCAGAGGGTAGAGAATAAAAAGCAGTATACTGAAAAGAATATTTGACTAGGAAACCAGATTCCAGTTCCAGAATTAGTCACATACTGACTTTGCATGCTATCTACCCCTCTCTGGGCCTCTATTTTTGTTTCTGGCAAAAGAAATTTTGGACTACCTCATCCCATGTCTTTTTCTATTCTCAAATAATCATATTTCTATGATTTTAATCCCATGACCTATGAGAAACCTAAGACTATTTGTAGTAGGGTCAAACATAGTTCTGAGCATCAAAAAAATATATCTTATTCAAGATCCTCAGTGTGATTGTGCAAATGATTATGTTAAATGCTGGTGGCCAGGAGATAAGCATTAATTAAAAAAACAAACAAAAAATATCACCCAGAGCACTAGCATTATCCATTTTAAAGCTTCTGATCTGCACAGTTATTAGCTGCATTATCACTACAGTAAATATGTCACGGACTGAGTCACTGAATGAAACAAGAACAGATAGCATTTTTTTGTGGGCTTATATATTTTTAAAATCTAGTTTTGAGGCTAATGAATCAGCACCCTATCATTACATAAGTCTGTTATGCTTGACTTCTCCCTTGCAAAGAATTAAATCAGTGGTCCTCAGAAATGCATAGTTAGTCTCAGGACCACCCCATAACCTTAAAAATTACTGAAGACCTTAAATAGCTGTAGTTTATGTTGACTATCTATCAATAATTACTGTATTAGAAATTAAAACTAAGAAATTTAAAGTATTTATTTAAAATAAAAATAAGCCATTTAAAGATACCATTTTTATTTTTAAAAACTATATTTTCAAAAATATGTGAATCTTATTTTCTGTCTATTTGCTCTTAAACTCACTGTATTGCCATGTGTTGTTTTGACTTAAGTATTTTAGGAAAATTCTGTCTCACGCAGAGATGTTCTTGGAAAGAAAAAGTATTTTGATAGGCTTTCAAATAATTATGGATATTCTTTGATTTTACACCAAACATGAAAAAGGTGAATTGTTGCCATGTAGAATCTGAGACCATATCAATTAAATTTGTGTACTTTGGTAGGTTAAAGTCCGTTAGTCTTTGTCACACTTGACAGGATTTTTATATGTGTATGATTTTGTAATATCATGCATTAGGTCTTCATAAAGTACTGATTCACTTAATTCACATAATCATCCATATCTCCCAAGTGTTAACACATTTCATTTTATAATATCAAAAACCCCATATTTCTTAATAACACCAATCTCATTATAAAAAGTAAGTGTATTAGAAAGCTGTAACATTTACAGGGGATTATGCAAGTTTTTAAAAATTCAAATTTTTCTTGTGAGTTTGAATTTTATCACAAACAAAAAATTATTAGCTGTTTTCTTTGAAGTGACAAACTCACTTTTTAAATTTTTTATAAGCTACCTGCCCAAAAAACTAAATCTAAATAACCATAGTTTGTCTGTCAGTTGCTCTTTAAAGTAAAACTGGTGCCATGTGTTAAATAGTAGCTTTTTCAGCTTTTTTCAAATATCTGAGGACTTTCCTCAAGACCATTGCACTTCAGTATGCAGCCGAAGTGTTTACGCCTGGTTTTCATTTTGTCCCTAGACGTATTAATAAAGGGCTGTACACAATGTTCAAGCTTTAATAAAATAAATACATTTTACTGCTTCATCAATAACATTCTTAAGTGAAACTGGAATTCTCTTTTTTTTTTTTTTTTTGTAATGCTTAAAAGCAAAATATGTAATGGCAGCAGGGTACAGTTTGGTGATTCACACTAAGGTGCAGCAGTTTCAATCATCATTGCTTTTGCTTCAGTCAGTACAAATGTCAACACGGCAAAACCACAAAGGATACTTTAATTTTGATGTCAACAAGTAAGGAGAGTCTCAGGGATTTCCCAGGAGTTTTTGGTACCACTGAATTAAAGTTTTCAAACAAATAAATGCCATTATAAACCTCCCAAGATATTTTTAAAATTGACTGTACATTTTATGCAACAAATTGAAATTCCTAATCATTCAAGGTTCAAGTAGAGAGAATAAAATCTGAACAAGACAGATTTAAAACGTAAGCATAAGAAGTAAATGGTTAAGAATCACGTCATAGTAAACTATAAAAGGGCAAAAGGAGGAAAGCAAATGGATTTTAAAATATGTGTTTAATCCTTTTAACAATTGCTTCCATACCTTATAGTTTCTAGTCTTGAAGTGGTTCCGTCATTAGACAGTTTCTACTTCTTTGGCTGGCAGTTGTTGCAAATGGTCCTAGAATGCAACTCTGGAATCTTTTCTCTGACATCCAAAATATATGAAAGATAATGCAGAGTTAACCTCCTTCTCCCCGAACTTAACCCTTTAAATCTGAGTCAGACAAGGGCCCCAGTTTCAAAAGCATTCTTGCCAATTTGAAACTAGTCACATGCCATCTTTTTTAGCCAATCGCAGGGCCATGCTAAAAACAACAGCTGGTCAATTGAGACATCATTCTGACACACCTGTAATCATCACTATCATTATTGCTGACTCTCTACCAGAGAGTCTGCGGACAGCACATAACCTATCAAATCTTACAGCTTCCAACATGTAGAAAGAAAAAATTATCTCACTCTATACAAGGGTTACACAGTTTGACCCAAGCCTCACAGTAAGTCAGAAGTTAAAATATTGATGAAAGAATTTGGATATGGGATCTGTATTTCAAGAAATACTGTTTTTTCTTATTCATATTCCTTCACGTGGCTGAAGGAAATGAATAGAAAATAACCTTTACAATCATCATTTTTAGTGTTCTTTGCCAGTACATAAAATGGCTTTGTGACTATTAAATATCTGCCAGTGAAACATTACAGTATGGAACGAATATTTATTCAGCTCCTACTTCTGTAAGGCATGCTCTTGGGCACTAAAGATTTGAAGGGTTTGGCAGACATTATTATTACATGAGCTAAATTACGCACAGTACTTCTAGTGTTTGATTAAAATATCTACTTCAAAAGGTTGTTGAGAAAGTACCCAAGAAAAAAACCTGTAGCTACTTTTTAGCTTTAAATTATTCCTAATTAGCAAAGGAAATATGTTCAAACTACTACACACTGTGTCCTTAGTGTACCTGTGGCCATAGTAGATTGTATCCAATACTTGAAACGTGAATCAACTAGGAGTTACGTGACTCCTCAGCAGCAGCTAATTACAGGACAATGAGTGAAAAACTACTTCACAAATCCTCTACTCTTTCCAATCAGTCTATCTTGCAAGTTCTCAGGGCTCAGCCTTCAGATATCTTCTCTATCACATTTACTTCCTGACTTTCATGGACTTTTTTTGTTTCAAATATACTCTCGATATGTTCATGACTCCCCAGCTCACATTTCCAATCCTGATCCCTTTTCTGAACTCCAGATTGGCATATATAAATTTCTGCCCAACATATTCACTTGTATTTCATCAGGAATCTTCTTTTTTTTTTTTAAAGTTAGAATTTTTTTTTTAATGTTTTTTTATTATGTTAGTCACCATACAGTACATCCCTGGTTTCTGATGTAAAGTTCGATGATTCATTAGTTGTGTATAACACCCAGTGCATCATGGAATACGTGCCCTCCTTACTATCCGTCACCAGTCTATCCCATTCCCCCACCCCCCTCCCCTCTGAAGCCCTCAGTTTGTTTCTCAGAGTCCATAGTCTTTCATGCTTCATTCCCCCTTCTGATTACCCCCCCTTTCTTTATCCCTTTCTTTCCCTACCGATCTTCCTAGTTCTTATGTTCCATAGATGAGAGAAATCTTATGATAATTGTCTTTCTCTGCTTCACTTATTTCACTTAGCATTATCTCCTCCAGTGCCATCCATGTTGCAGCAAATGTTGAGAAATCATTCTTTCTGATGGCTGATAATATTCCATTGTATATATGGGCCACAACTTCTTAATCCATTCATCTGTTGAAGGGCATCTCGGTTCCTTCCATAATTTAGCTATTGTGGACAATGCTGCTATGAACATTGGGGTGCATATGGCCCTTCTCTTCACTACGGATCAGACATCTTCTATTTAACCTTTCCCACCCTTAACAATTAGTTCTCCCTAACCTTCCTGAGTGCTTCTTCCCACTCAGTCTCAATCTCAGTAAATTGCACCATTCCTCATTCCAGTTGGTCATGACAAAAACCTTGAAGCCATCTTAGACTCCTCTCCACATCCAATCCATTAGAAAATCCTACTCTCTATCTTCAAAATTCAGATCTGACCACTTGTCACCATCTTCACCTATACCACCCTAATCAATAACCTGATCATCAGTTACCTGAAATACTACATTACCTCCTAACTATCACTGCTTCTATGATTGGCCCCATTCAGTCTATCCTGTATACAACAGTTAGAGTGATCTCATCGAAATACTAGTCAGATTATGTTGCTGCCTTGCATAAACCCCTCAAATGCCTTTCCAGCACAGTTAGAATAATATTCCGTTTTATCTTGGCATAAAAAAACCATATTTAATCGTGCCCTACTACTTCTCTGTTCTTTCCAACCTCATTTTCACTCAGTTCCAGCCATGTTGTCCTCAGCCTTTGTAGTTTCTGTACTCTTCCCTTTGAAACTTTTCCTGGAGATACTTACAAGTCTTGCTCCTTCATTTCTTTCACATCTCCACTCTAATGTCACCTCATCAAAGGCACTTCTCTGACCATGTTCTCTAAAATAATGGCTCCATCACTTTCTAGCCTCAACCTCTGATTACTTGTTTTTCTTAGCAGTTGTAGTTTGTTATCTCTGTCTCTGTCTACATATATATCACATATATATGTGTATGTCTATACACATATAATAATTTATCAACTTATTAGTAGAGTGAAAACATAGATCATTGCCTCTTTAATGCTTACAACAGTGCTTGGCACATAGTTATAAACGTTGTTGAAGTAACAAATTAATCAAGTACTCATTCATAAGGACTTTGTACACAAACAGTATACATAATATTTAACTTTTGAGATAGCTTCACTAGCTATCTTTAATAATAAAGTGCTAGAAATTAATGCTGGAACCACCCTACATAATACATATAAATTGTATCTGTATCTATATCATATCATCTATCTATTTATCTATCTATACACACTCACACTATTTCTAGTTATATGCATATATATTATTTCTAGAAATACATACACACAAAGACCAACCAAATGAGAACAAGTAAAGCCTATTTATTCAGAATTTCTATAGGAAGAAAATCAGCCATTATCATTTATTTGTGTTTGGTAGAGTCAAAGGCAGGCAGAGAGCAGGGGGAAACTGTAGAAAGGTTAAATAAAAGTAAGGCATCCTATTTGATTGGATTAGGGTGCATATTTAGCTTTCTGTGATTGGTCCTATGCTGGAAGTAGAGGAAAATCTTAAAGAAGTTCTCAGCTATTAATCATATTATTAATCAAGTCCTACTTATCTGGGGCCAATTGCTTATTTGGCCTCTTGGACTGGTCATTGCAGATAGTGAGTTGGCTTTCTGGGCTGGTTGCTGAAGGTAATGGGTCAGAGTTGTATATAATCTGCCCATTGCTTATTTGTATATTCAGCTTATAAATAGATAACTTTTAATAAGATACATATAATTCATTATATATTTTTAAAATATTTTTATAATAATATTTTGAAATAGTCTCCGTTAATATTTTTGTCATCTTTTAAATGCTTGTAGTTAAAGAACATCTCTAAGTATTGCTATTGATAAACATCTAGAACAAATAAGCTCATTTAGCAATGGTAGTTAAAATTCTGGGTCCAAGAATTTCTTATTTAAAAATGGCAAAGAAGGGTCACCTGGGTGGCTCAGTCAGTTAAACATCTGCCTTCAGCTCAGGTCCTGGGATCAAACCCGCATAGTGCTTCCTGCTCAGCAGGGGGTCTGCTTCTCTCTCTCCCTCTCTCTCAAATAAATAAATAAAATCTTTTAAAAAATGGCAAAGAATATTACCTAAAATACCTACAATGATAAAAATAAGATGAAAAACATTCCATGGGATCTTATAAGGATATAATAGAGTGATACAATATTAGAAGAAATAATAACCAAGAATTTCTAAGAACTGAAGACATAACTCTTCATATTAGATAACCTAAAAAATTGGAAGTAGGATAAAGTGCTTTTAAAAGTTCTCATCTATAGGATAGTTCAGTAAAAGTTAAGAATGTCAAAATATTAAGGAACATGTAAAATTCAACACCCCCAAAAAAGAATAATCTAATTTAAAAATGGTCAGAAGACACGAATAGACATTTTTCCAAAGAAGACATACAGACGGCCAACAGACACGTGAAAAGATGCTCAACATCACTGATCATCAGGGAAATACAAATCAAGACTACAATGTGATATCCCCTCACACCTATCAGAATGGCTAAAACTAACAGTATCAGAAACAACAGGTGTTGGCAAGGATGTGGAGAAACATCTATCATGTTTTTTTATTCTCCTAATTCAGGGGAACACTGTTGCACTGTTGGTGGGAATGTGAACTGGTGAGGCCAGTCAAACTGATGATTACCAGAGGGAAGGTGGGGGATGGGATGCATTAGTTAGATGATAGGGATTAAGGAGGGCACTTGTTGTGATGAGCCCCAGGCGATGTATGAAATTGTTGAATTACTATATTGTATATCTGAAACTAGTTGACACTATCAGTTAACTAACTGAAATTAAAATAAAAACTTAAAAAAAGATCCATATACGGTGTTATATAACTGGTAGAAAATACTGGCATACATATTTGCATGCGAAATAAATATTTGAGGAAAAAGGGATGTGACAAAATGCAGTTCTAGAGCAGTTCCTAATTTAATGAAGATTTGCTGATTTCCTGTTGCTGTACTCAGCATTTTCAGTACTTTGTTTCCTTAATCCTAACAATGCTGTGAAGTGTACACTATTATTCCCATTAATCTGGAAAGGAAACTAAGATCAGGGTGATAGAGTAAATTTCCCAAGCCACAATATAGCTAACAGAATTGGAACTGGAATACAGTTTTTCTCATTGGATTGTTGGTGATCCTAAGATCCCCTACCATTAGCCTTTCTTCCTGAAGTCAAATCCTAATCACCACATTAAAGAAGATCATCAAAGGCTTCAAACTGTAAAAACAGAATCTTTGTGGACTTGGGTATAGTTATTTGATTGAGAAGCCAAAGAGGAACAGAAAACAAAATCATATTTACTGGGCTCCAAGAAAGTAAAGGAAGTTACCTCTAGGAGAGCCATGACAAATTTCCTGATTCTGACTTCTGCACTTCATAGGAATGGTGGGTGGAAGGGAGTTATACATGCAGCTATTCAAGTCATTAGCACTGAAAATATCTTACTTGATTTGCAAGGAGTTTAGGATTTTTTAGGGACAGACATATCAGAAATAATTCTGATGTAGCAATAGGTGAGTACATGGATAAACAGGTTGTCCCATGCGTAATTGTTTGCTTGCTATTGTGATTTGTATTAATCACACTATTCATTCATGGTCAATATCCAGAAGAAATTTGCTAATATACTGTTTAAAGAATGACGGCCAGTCATGAGAGAAGAAAGGAGAACAGCATGACTACTATTTCCATTCCTGTTATAGGAAGAAAATGAAGTGGACCCTATCAAACTCTTGGGAGAAGGAAGTTCAGACACATAAAATACTTTAGAGGAGCTATCAACTTTTGCCCTATAATTAGTGGTAATCTAACTGATATGTATGTGCAAATGTCAGAATAAAGGTCAGGGAACCCAATAAACATGACAGGGCATCAAATAATGTAACTCTTATATTAAAACTCAGATATCTCCTGACATAATACTATATATTGAGCACTTTGGGTCATACCAAATTTCTCATCAAATGGTCAGTATATCCTTTGATGACCTGCTTTCTTTATACATAAACACAGATCTTGTTTCTTGCCGTACTGAGCATTTAAGCAATCTTATGACATGTGTTCATTGTCTTATGATGCCTGGGGTTGCAGGAGTTCAAAATGTATTGTCACTTCAGTGACTCAGCCTCCAAGTGACAATACACATTACCTAATTTTAAAATAACATGTTAGAGGTTTAACCTGTCTTGGGTTAGAGGAGGCTCTGATTAATGTCTTTATCATTTGAGCACTGTAACAAATAGCTATGCTATGTACTTATATCTCAGAAGCAGTGTTCCTTCACATGTTTAAGCTGCATCCTTTTAGAACAAAGACTTATTTCCCTCTTATGTGTTTCATAATTTAGGACAATTCTTCTGTGGCACCTTTTATATTAATAAGAAATTCTCATTTCAGGCAAAGAGCCAATGATAACTATAAAGAGGAAGTGAAGAGTCTTCTGATGCTATTTTAATTTGAATTGTTCACTGAAAATGAATGCATATAACATAATCAATTAATTTGCCTTGTGGTATGTGCTTGAAACCAGTACTTTGTAGATGTGTTTATTCATTCAGCAAATATTTACCTAAGGCCCACCATGTAGAGATATTGTTCCAGATGTTGGAGTGATAGTAGTGAATACAACAGAGTTCTTGCCTTTATGGTAGCTTATAGTCAAAGAGAGGAGATAGAGTAAACAAATAAACACATAATATAATTCCAGGTCGCTTCTGGTGCTATGAAGCAAGTTAAAGCAGAATAAGGACTATAGAGTAAAGAAGGCATGGGCACTACTTTTAGTAGTAGAACTAGGAAAAGTCTGAGGATGTAAGATTTAAGTTGAGACCTGAATAATGGTATTCTTGTTCAATGACCACTTTCAATAAATTTGTACTTTATAAATTTCAATAGCATCCATATATATTTGAAAGTGGTAAGTAATATATATATAGTTAGTTTAACAGCACTGTTTGGAGCACTAATGGATCTGAGGATGCCATATGATAACCACACATCTTACCCCCTCACTTAGGTCTCCGAAGATGGGTACCACTCTTCTAGATCAATCCCATAAGCCCAGGCTTACTCCTCTCCTTCTTGATATGCATTTCTTTTCTAGTGCACTCAAATGTGTCATGTTCATTTCTTTGCTCAAGTTCTATATTCCCCTCACCTGAAATGCCAGCCTTTTCCCACACTCTGTAACCCGTCCAAATTCTCCCCTCCCTCCAAGGCCTAGCTTCTGTAACAATAGATGGCCACTCTTTGCGGGGGGAGGGTGGTTTACTATACGCTCAGCACTGTGTTAAATGCCGTATAGTGATTATGTTATGTACAAGCCTTGGTACTAACAATTATCATTTCTACTTTGTAGACAAAGACATGAGGGCCTGGGGAAATTAAGAAACTTGGCAAAGTTCCTACAGCTGTGGCACGGACAGATTCCAACGCAGGTCTAATGATTCCAGTGTCGGTGCTTTAAACCACTACTCCAGTGGGCCTCTATTGTGCTCCGTGTGCTGTTTGGCTTTAAACTTGGTGAATATGGCATGATATACAAGAACAGCAATGCCATTAAATAATGAATGGGCAGAGAAAGGGGAACACATATGTGAGTCAGATGATGAAGTGTGCTGATGTCAAGTTTATGGGGCTTTGAACTGTTTGGAGTGGTCAAAGAGGCAACTGGAGATTTGAAACAGTTTCCAGGTGTAAACCTGGCAATTATTACTGCAGTTATGTATTTGAATTTGCTGTGTATTTACACTTTCCCTCCACCAGACCATGTGGTTTTTAGAGCAGAATCCATTAGTCGATATGTATATTTTTATTTATCATGAAACTTGATATTGTCATTTGCAAGAATGTTCTTGGCATCTTCCTTTAAAATGGAACTTAATCTATGCTCTTCCCCAAACCATATTTACAACTTGTTAGATGTGATGACAACCTTATAAAAACTGCCCTCTGGGCTGTTAGCTGTCTCCATTTGACACTTGGTACGAATTGGTAAGAACATGCACAGATCTTGTCGATTTATATTTTTTGTTTACCAGAAAAAAGAACTGGAAGGGAAATTTTTACTTTGTCTTCCCCTGCCTCCTCATGGGACTATACTTTGCCCGTTTACGAAAGTTGTCAAGTAACTATAAAAGTTTGACATTTACGGAAGCTCTGTGAAGCTTGATACCTGGGTTGTAGTGCCCCCTGCTGGGAGAAGTGCTAGAGCATAGGTGTTCTTTTCTAATAATCACAGATTTCAGAGGTAAAAGTGGAAAGCTTATTATTCCTTAAGCAAATATATTATATATATAATTTCTATATACCCTATATAGAAAAATAATTCAAAATAATGTATTTATTTAAAAAGCAGGCTATTTTAGAGAATTTAAAGTGTAATTCAGCTTAAAAAAATTGAATTAACACAAATTTTATTAACACATCTGTGGAAAGAAAATGCATACACCTGTTTTCTTTTCCCTCTTCTACCCACTTACGGAAAAAATTTAGCTCTCCAATACCAGACTGAACTTTCGATCATTATAAAGAATCTCTTGCTTACTATCTAAGCCCTCCAGCTCTATTTCTTCTCCTTTTTGACCCGAAACTGCAGTGGGAATCTGCCTACTAGTCATCATTCTGGTTGATTAACAGAGCACTTTCCTGTTTATCTACAGAAACTATCCATCTTTTGCAGTAGTAGAAATTAGCGCCAGGGGTCTGTTTTACGGAACTAGGTTAGGCCAGTTTAATTTATGCCTCTCCACATACCCAAGTGCTCTCTCACATTTCTCAGCCCTCTTAAGTTTAAGCGGCCATTGGAGGCGTTCTGTCGAATGGTCTAAGACCATTAGTAGATATATTTTCAGCTCTGTGAGATCTATTAGCAGCTTTTTCTTTCTCTGCCATGGAGATTGTGGAGGCTGCATGTTCACTTGGCACGCGTGCAGATAAAAGCAGCCTGAATTGCTCATCCAGCTGCCTTGATGAGTCATCCTACTGGCAATAGTCTATGAGTGAGAAATAAATTGTGACGCATTAAGCTACAGAGATTTAGGTGTGTGCTACAACAATACAATCTAGCCTATTCTAATAAATAATGCTGTAGTCAGTCATGGTGTTCAACAGCGTGTTTCCTCTGCTTTGGGTGCCCTACCCAAGTACTTCTGAAGAGGAAGATTACCCAGAGCAGGCCCAGGCCGGTACCCCAGAAGATGGAAAGTTACTAGAAATAGCAAGAGATAACCAGAAGCCCCGCAGGGAGCAAGAGATAACCAGCCCTTTCTCCTTCTTTAAACAGGCTTCCCACCGCAAGCTCCCTGCGTCAGCTGCTGTTCCTGCCTAAAGCAGCCTCACCTCAATTTAAACCCAACTACCAGCAGTCAGCATAGCCCTTGGAACCTGAGCCCCTGCACTCCCCTATAAAAGCTCTGTAACCCCACTGCCCGAGGCCCAGAATTTCCAGCGCGAGCTCATCTGGGTCCGAGGACATAAAATAAACCCGAGTTCTCCTACTTCTCCAAGTGTCACTGGTTTCTCACTCGTCTGACTTCTATCTTTCTGCAGCACCTCTACCCCTTCACCAAGAAGTCTTTTTTTTTTTTTTTTTTGGTTTCTTCTCGTTCATCTTATATGGCTTATCTCAGCTTTGATTGCCCCCATCCTTCTTCCTGGGTTTAGTGCCTCTTCAACAGGCTTCCTTTGTGCATATGTATGGATGAATGACTGCTAGTTATTTACGGATGGACAAAACTATTTTGTGGTTGTTATAGATACTTCCCTTTAGAAAAATTAGCATAGTTCAGCGGTTTCAAAAGCTTGGTCTGCATACCCCAGCGGGTCTCTGAGACCCTTAGAAGAGGTGTGTGAAATCAAACCAGTGGTGCAAGAGCAATAGTGGTTAAAACTGTTGGCACCTTAGTAAATTAAGGTTTTGGCATCAGACTCTACCAGGAGTCAGCCTATCATTGTATTCTTCACTGCCACACATTCAAAGGGGGGAAAGAAATCTAACTTCATTTAAGAATTCCCTGGGTGAAACATTAGGAATTATAAAATCTTGAGGCTGAGTATGTCTTTGTAATATTCTGGATGGCCAAATGAGAAGTATACATAAGCACTCCTGCTGCTTACAGAATTAAAACGGCTGTCCTGAATAAAGGCCTTGAACAATTGTATGACTCGCATGCTGAACTCAGCACTTTTGTCATGGAACAACATTTTATCTGAAAAGAGTGACTGACAAACCAGGGTAATTTAGAATCAGTATTTGGCAAACATTATCTTGGAAAATAAATAAAGGAAACTTGTCCTAAGGAAAACAACTGACAGTATTTGTTGTTAATGATAAAATTTGCAATTTAGCATGAAAAGTAAATTTTGATGAATTTATATGTGACTTTATGATGGGATCGGTTCCGATATTAATGAATATGGTAATTTTTATACTTATTAATTAGAAGTGTCAACATTTGGAACATCTGCATAACTCAAAATGGCCAATAAATACTGTTAAAAAACCATGCACAGATAAAAGATTCATTGAAAATTCAAGACATACTAATGGTTTTTAATATAACAGAGCATAAAAAGTTCATTGATCTTAATGTGGTTTTGTAATATAGGTGATGTTTGGTGGGGTGAGGTCTGGAGCCTATGGCCAAAAAAAGAATTCTTGAGATGTCTTTGGTGCAAAAAGGTGGTTTTATTGAAGGACAGGGACCGGACCCCTGGGCAGAAAGAGCTGCCGCACTGTGGTATGAGGAGTTGCTGATTATATACTATGTGGTTGGGTGAGGTAGGGGAAAAGGGAGGTTTTCAAAAGAACTTTCATATGCTAAAGAGGACCTATAAGATACAGGAGGCCTTGCCATTGCCAAGTTAAGGTTGTTTTTCCCTCCGACAAGGCATTAGCATGAAGATAGTTGGGAGTTTTCAGGAGGAACAATACACTCTGCCCACTCCAAGTATCTGTCAATGGGCTACAGATTATAAGGACATTTAATTGTATCTACATCTCCTTCTGGAAGCTAGGTCATTGATAGAAATGCTTTGTTCTTGTAGATTGCTAAAACATTCGTAAACTGAGGGAGACTCAAGTCTTGCAGGATTGTGATCTCTATAAGTTAATTATTTGTTTTTCATTTCCTTAACTTTAGGGCAGCCAGGAGTGCCTGAGGAATGTCATATATATCCCCATCTTGGGGGAGGGTTGTGGGGTGTCAGCTTCCACCTTGTCCTCAGCTTGCCTTCTGTTCCCTCATCAATCTGACTAAAGTCCACATGGAAGAAACTAGCACTTGTTGAGTTTTGGTGTATTTTCATAGGAGAATATCTACAAATATCTGAAAACACTATTAACATTCTCTTCCCTTTCTCAACTACACACTCGTGTAACGCTAGATTTTTTCATATACTTCAACCAAAAAAAAAAAAAAACAGATTGAATGAAGAAGCAGAGATGAGAAACCGGCCATCTTCCATTAAGCCAGATATTAAAGAAAATGTCATATTTATCATTTTTTCCATTGGAAAATATTACTATTTTTTAATAAAAATTCTGTGACTTATGTTAACATGTAATGAATGTAATGCTGTCATTCTTAGTGGATTAAATATTTTAGTTTTCAGTTTAGTTCTTAGTATGGTTAATATGAATAGATACAGGCTAAAAATAAACAAAGACTCTTTGAGGGTCTCAGTAATTTTGAAGACTGTAAAGGGATCCTAAGAGCTCAAAGTTTGAGAACCACTGATATAATCTGGGATCCAGGATATGGACTTGGCAAAGCTAGCACAGTAGACTAGCCACATTACTCTATCACTTAAAAATCCACAAATTTATCTGTTTTAAACAGAGTATAAGTGGACATGATGCTAATTGGCAGTACTTGATTTTTTTAAAATAGTCAATAAAACTGTATATAAAACAACTGCCTTTACTTTGCTTCTCCTCATCCAGAAGACGAGCGACCACCTGACGAAACTTCTCGGGCTGGCAGGCCTCAACCCTGGTTGGGCTAGCCTCATCCTCAGGAGGGCCTGGGAACCTCCTGCTTCTAGTTATGAGGGACCTACCCGCTGCATCCCCCGTTGGCCTGCCAGAGCCTCTCTCCAGCCTGAAGGTAGCTTTTTAACTACCTTTTGCCTTCTCTCAACCCATGGACCAAGTGGAAACCATAACAGAAAAAGAGAAAAAGCCACCTGCAAAAGACCATTAAGAAAAAAAAAAAAAGCACAAAATAAAACAAGAAAACCACACACACATAAAAAGAAAAAAATTTGTCATTGTACAAAGACAGCGTGCTTTCAAATTTGTTTTAATTAAAATACCTATGACATCTTCATGGTTCATAGCTACTTTTTATATGTGTTACAAGTGAAGGATTTCCACAAAAACCTGTATCAACACTGAAGAATTAATGTACCTGGTTTCTGTAGGTGTAAAATGTTTTTTGCTGTGTTTTGCTGATGGTGAAATTACTTCACGATGATTTCAAGAGTTGACCAAGATCCTCGTACAAATAAGAGACTCTAATTCAGTGCCTAATTCTGTCCAGAGTCGGTTTACAACCATACCCTTTCCTCAAATGCTATGAATGAAAGCAGATAGAGCATGTTCCAACCCAACCCTCAGAAAGCGATGGTTCCAGTTTCTCACAGCGCTGCCAGGTAACTTGCAATGGAAAAGGACATACTTCACAATTCCAGGAAGTCTGAATGACTAAAACCAAAAGTATACTATGGTAAGACAGCCATGATATGGGTTCATGCAATAGAGAAATAGTAATGGTCCTATTTTGATAGGAGCGCTTTCTTTGCTTAGGCCTTTTTGACTTAACGTGAGACTTGTTGTTTCGTAAGTCTGCTTAAAATTAAAGTTCATAAATATTCCCTCAGGACCACAGTTCATTCAAAACAGCCGTTGTACACGCTAATTTTAAATGCATGCTAAATAAGGTTGGGAGTAACCTTAGGTAAAAATGACTTCAGAGAGTTGCTACAAGATGGTTTTCTCTTAGATACCAGTCTGGGAGGCAATCCAGTTGCGGTAGGCAGTCACTCGCATATAGACACCTGGCTTATTGACTTCACCACATTTTTCTCCCCAGCTCACTATTCCAACAAGGTACCAAATATTTCGAGAATTGGGATGAACTAGTGGTCCTCCAGAGTCACCCTAAATAAAACAAAGAATATTAGTCATTATGAGAATTAACTTTCAGATACTTTACTAAGTGATAAGCCCAGATGAAGTTTGTGATTCATGCTTCATACAAACTATAGGAAAATGTATGGTGTAAATCCCTGTATCATCCTTAACCCCACCTTTGGCTGGAATATATTCTCTGGGGCTCTTTGGTGTTGACTTGAACCTTGAAGGCATGAACTGATAAGATACAAGGTCTAGTTCTATGAGAAAGCTTTTGGGAAACAAATATTATAGATGTACTTAGATAGAGAACAAGGCTTCATATCTGAGAAAAGTAGCCAGAACCTAGCCATGAGGAGGCTAAGAAGGTAAGAGAAATGGCTGGAAGTGGTGAAAATTCTTTGAGACTGGTCCTTTACTAAATATGGTTCAGATTACAGACTGTAATGCTAGACTACCTTGTTTGTGTGCCAGCTCTTCCGCTCACTAGCTACGGCTCTCGTGCAAATCACTTGACCTTCCTCTGACTCAGTTTTCTCATCTGTAAAATGATAACGAGAGTATCTACATCACAAGGCTGTGATGAGGATTAAATTAATTGTTTGTAAAAGACTTCAATCAGTGCGTGGCTCAGAGTAAGTCCAACTTAAGTGTTCGTTAAACACTTATAGACATATGTTGCACGTAGCGGAGAATTACTTTAGCACCAAAGCTGGAGGCAGTTTAACGGACTTGTCAAAGTGAAAAATAACTGAAGCATAGAATTGTGTCCATATTGATGATTTTCATAAAATAACAGCAGTTATTTATACACTATGCGGTCAATATGACTAGTGTCCAGACTTACCTGGCAGGCATCTATATTTCCTTCCAAGTACCCAGCACATAGCATTGTGTCTGATACCAAACCATCATATCCTTCCCTAGCATTACAAGTGTTTGTGTCAATAATCTTGACAGGTGCCTTCTGAAGTACGTCTGGGTATTTCCCTAAAGGAAGTAAACATTACCAGTAAAAGAGCTGCTCTGAAACAGAGCAGGATGGAAACATTGTTTTGTCCTCTGTACATAAAACCTACATTTGACTCTTGCCTATTCTTAAGATTAAAAAGCCCACTCAGTTCTCTCACTCAAATCAATGAAACAAAAAACTTCAAAGAATAATTTGAAATCTTTTAAAAGCTGCCTTTCTATGCCCTTTTCTCTCTTTTTACATCTTTGAACCAGAACTTTCTCAATTAGTTATTCCAGGTTGGGGAGTTTGTACAACCAATTTGTCTCCACAGAACATTCCAAACCAAGGATTTGCAAAGCCATAACTCCATATGCATCGTCTCCTGAGACGTTGCCTGGGAGAACTAGGCATCCTGAAGTAAATGACGTCTTTGCACCTAGGTCACCATTTTTTCTTGCTGCTTTTGTACTCAAATTCTATGTTAAGCCTTCACTGAACTTACCATTATATGAAAATGCTCCCCATCCTGTAACAACAACTCCTTCACCTGGTGGAAAAACCTGTGTGGCTTCAGGAAGACAAACTCGATGTACATCATTCTGAAATAAGACTTTTTCAGTGAGCTTTATAACCGCAATATCATCATGATGTTCACCCTGGATGTAGTCTTCATGAATAATAATTTGTTGAACATAACGTTGCATATAGGGGGGATTTACTGTGGTGCCAAAGCTGACAGTATAGTTTTTTGGATTGTTTGTCCTAAAGAAACAAAAATTATGTATTTTGTATTTATTTCAAAACAATAGAAATACAGCCTGCACCAACTGTACTCTTTTCATGACATTAATATTCCTTTGCTGTATAGCTCAGTAGTAGTGATAGTCTGATTTTTAAAATTCATTTAAAAAATCTTGTTTGAGGGGTGCCTGGGTGGCTCAGTCGTTAAGCGTCTGCCTTCAGCTCAGGGCGTGATCCCGGAGTCCTGGGATCGAGCCCCACATCAGTCTCCTCTGCTGGGAGCCTGCTTCTTCCTGTCCCACTCCCCCTGCTTGTGTTCCCTCTCTCGCTGGCTGTCTCTCTCTCTCTGTCAAAAAAACAAATAAAATCTTTTAAAAAAAATAAAAAATCTTGTTTGAGTCCCTATACCATACATTATGTAAAGCAATGGGAACATAGAAATAAAAATTAATAGCTATACCTTCAAGAGACTTAAATCTAATGAAAGATGGGCATAAACACAGACAGTTATAATTGCTTAAGTGCTTTGCATAGAATTAGTGGGACAACAAGGCAGGTGGACTTAAATCTGCATGCCCCAGGGAAGAGATTTCTTAGGGAAAGTAGCATTTTGGGTAAGATTGTAGAGGTGAGGCATAGTTGCCTAAAAGATAAAGAGAAGGGGACAGGGAGGTGCAGAGGGGAAGGGAGGTACGAAACGGGGTGATGTGTTTTAGCAACTATGAGTAGTTAGGGATATCTGGAGTATAAAGTTATGAGAAGTAAGAATCATGTGAGACAAAAATGTAGTATCAAGAATGAATGACTCTTTGCATTCTTATAGGTGATGCAGAACAATTTTAGATTGCCTTCCTATATAATTTGTCTTCCAAACCAGGACACTCGTGATGAGAGTGCTACTGGTAATGAAGCTGGGAAAACAGGTGAGAACTGGAACTGTCCAGGGTCTTTGGTTTCCCTAGCCTTGGGCAACATGATGAACTTACCTTTGAAAGCAGTGAGCTGCAGTCACCAGGTATCTTTCACTGATCAAAGATGCCCCACAGTGGTGTTGGCCATTCTTTTTGAGCGTTGCTTGCCATGGCCATTCTCCTTTCTGAGCATTGGAACCTCCTCTGATTCTATCATACGTAGCTGACATCCTTGCTCGTGTCCCACAGCCTGTCAGAGTCAGTTTTGTTCCATTGAGAGTAGGAAGGTAATGTTTATTTGATTATAAAGCAGAGAGTGAGCTGGGTTATTCTTGTGTGGTTCTATCTGACAATATCTTGCACTGAAGGGGACAGGTTGTAATTTGCACAGGAATCACTAGCAGCCCCTGGATCACTTCCATACCCAGCACAGTACCGCCAAGATTCTTCAGCACTTGGAGAATATGAGAACTGTGGGAGGCAGATAAAGCCACGGTTAAGTCCATGGGCTCTGCAGCCCTGGTTTGAATTCTGACCATACCGTTCACAAGCTGGATCAACTTGGGTAGATTATTTCACTTCTTTGTGCTTCAGTTTCCCCATCTCTCAAATGGGATGATAATAATGATATCTATCTTTACGAAAGTTGTGAGGATTAAATGATTTGTATGTAAAGTACCTAATTAGAATTGTGCCTAACTAACAGCAACAAATCTTGACCGCTATGTCTCAGATCATCTCGCACATTTAATTAAGAAGTATCTGAACTTACGGTTGTTGATAATCTTTTCGGCATCAACCTTACTGATTTCTGAAATAGAACAAAAAGCTCATGGTCAATATAATACCTAGCATTAATCCATTGACCCTGGGTACAATGAAGTAAGATGCTAGATTCAGCAGAGCAGGAGGGTCCAGAAATAATTTTGAATCTCAGGATAAAATGTCAGTAAAAAGGAGAGAATATTGACTTATTTGAATTGCTCTTTTACTATATGTGAAAGTATGACATGGAAATACCGCCTCCATAGTTCCACATGAGAGACTTCTTTTTTATTTAATTGGAACTGTATTCTTTATCATCTTAGGTGGAAAATTACCAGTATCTTTTCTTAGAAGAACAGGAAGACTCGCAAGTGAAGCTGATTCCTGTCAGTACACAAAAATAACTTTTAAAAAGTGACCTGTCTTGTAACGGCAGATTGCATGCTATTTTTGAATGTTATAGGAGTTCATGAAAAAATACACAACACACACCATTACTTTTAAGGCTGTTCAAAATTTTACTATTTGCTTTATAATGAGAAGCAGTTTTCCCCCAGAACTGCTTTCAGTTATTGCATTATGATTTGATTATTATGTTCTCAATAATAAAGAACATAAATTCTTACTCTGATATAAAATAATGACATATTCATTTAAAAAACTGAGTATCAGCTTTGTGCATGATACTTGTGATATATGTCAGAAATAAAAAGATGAGAGTAACACTGCTCCTATTTAATACATAAGCTTACCCGTGAGCCTAAGAGAATTAGGATCTGTAGTCAGAGAGCCTGTATGGTTCCTCAGCATCTGACGTAAGATGCTTTCAATTCTTCTTCTTGTGTTTTCCTTCATTGATCTGGAAGCCTTGAATACTAGCCATATATGTGCAGTGACATTGTTGTTATGAGGGCTGGAAAAGAGATAAATATGTTTCTACAAGATAAACATATTTCATATGTTGCTAAAAAATAGCATTTCCTTCCTCATTCCCTGATCTTTCATATTTTTATTTCTTCTGACTTTTGTGGGTTTGTGTAGTAATTTCACTTCTGGTTAATCACAGGAGCATCCATCTGCTTACATTTATTTGGTGACAGTAAGCATGCAGCTATAGTATTCATCTTAGAGGACAGGTATTTCTATAAATCTGAAAAATAGGAAAGGCCTGAAGCACAGGGTAGAAGTGCCACATAAGAGGGATCGAGCCCTGCATCAGGCTCTGTGCTTTGTGCGGTGTCTGAGGCTTGGGATTCTCTCTCCTTCTCCCTCTGTCCCTTCCACTCATGCTCTCTCTCTCTCTCTCTCTAAAATGAGTAAATAAGTAAGTAAATAAGTAAATAAATAAATAAATAAATATTTTTTTAAGAAAAGAAGTACCATGTAAGAACTGGGCTCACTTATTCATGTGTTCACCAGTCATTCATTGAGCAACTGCTATAAACAAGTGGCTGGAATAGGTGCTACTAGGTGATGCAAGGGTGACTAACACATGGTTCCTACCCTCCAGGAATTTGAGATTTCTAGGAGATAAGACATGTATACAAATTACTACAATAAATTAGGCAGAAGTGATGATATTTATTTTATCTTATCTGCAAATAGAAGAAGGGTAAGTCATTTTTTACTTAAAGAAGCAGAGAAATTTTCATGCAAGAGGTGACATGTACACTGGACCTTAAAGTATTTTTATCACGACTTCATTATCAAGCAAAAAATTTCATCAGGCAGAGAAAAGGAAGAGTACTACTCCAGAATAACTGAAGAGCAATAATTAGCATTTACGGGGCATCCGCTGTGTTCTGGACATCTGCTGTATTTTCACATTTATTATCACACTTAAACTTCATAACAACCCTGCAACATAGGTGTTATTATCTTCATTTTATAGACAGGGAAAAATGGAAGCTCTGGGAGGCTACCTAATCCGTTTAAGATTACACAGCTGCTAAACTCAGACCAGATTCAGGACAATTGACTCTATAACCCAGGAATTTTTTTTTAAAGATTTTATTTATTTATTTGACAGAGACAGCCAGCGAGGGAGGGAACACAAGCAGGGGGAGTGGGAGAGGAAGAAGCAGGTTCCTGGCAGAGGAGCCTGATGTGGGGCTCCATCCCAGAATGCTGGGACCACGCCCTGAGCAGAAGGCTGACGCTTAACGACTGCGCCACTGAAGCGCCCAAGGATTTTCATACTGTACTGTCTCTTTATACCCAGTCACGGAGACAACAATGTCTAGGAGTTTGGGCTTAGATGGAGGAGGACTTTTAATGCTCGTCAAGGGGTAGTAGTAAAGACAAGTTGTTGAATAAAACCATGCTTCAGGAAGATAAACCTGACTGTGGTGTTCAGGAAAGATTGGTTTGGAATTCAGGAAGGGCGTGAGCAACCTAAGAGGCTGACAAACGGACATGTAGGAATTGTCAAGCAGCTTTGAGGCTAGCATCTGAAGTGTCACTTTTATGCTCTGGCTCTTCCTGACAGATGACTAATCTTTTGGCATATAAATCAGTAACCAGTGCTAGGAAACACTTAGCACACACAGGTTTGATTATCATAGGAGGGTGTACCAAAATGAAAACCTCTGTCCTACAGCCTCTCCATCACTTCCTTTGGGCTCCCACTTCCTATAGATACCTAAAGTTACATGCATGTGAAAACAAAGCAGAATCTCCAGTGGTTGCAATTATCTCTGAAAGGTACCTGGGCCCTTCAATTTTAGCCTCCCATCCCTTTCCAATATTAAAATCAACCCTCAAGGTTAATTTTAATTGAGATCTTGATGTATCCTGCAATTTCAGGAGTCCCATGAGTTCCAGGAGCAGGGGAAGAAGGGAAGACATATAGTATGGAGGCATTATTGAAGATAAAAGCAAAAAATTGCCTTCACTGGAAATGTGTTTATTTGCAAATCTTTTCATACATATCTTCTTTGATTCTGAGTCCAGTTTTGTGAGAGAGTCAGCAAGGGTGCTATTATCAGTATTTCACGGATATGTGAGCAGACTCAAAGCGATATAGTAACTCACCGAAGGCTCTGGGGTTACTAAGTGGCAAAGGCTGGGCTTAGGTTGACTAATTCCAGTTCTTGAGCTCCCCTGCTATTCCATGCTACTCTAAACCCATATGCAGAGGACACATAGTCTATTTTACTTACAGACTAGAAGGACCTCCTTGTCATCAAAACTCGATGTAGATATGCTCTTTTCTACCCTGTAAGAACTCTTTTCTACCCTGTAAGTTCCACAAGGTATTTAGCTGACTTGCAAGTAGAAAGACATGAGAAAACAGGGTCTGTATTACTACTGCTAAAATGTTAGACCATCAAACTTTGGTCAAAGGGATCATCTGCTATTTGCTGGACATAAAAACTTAAGAAACTTGAGTGATGAGGCATTTAATGAATAATAAATTCTCAATAGATCTAATGAATAAAACTAGATAGCCCAATCTTTGCTTTGGTTTTATACTGAACAATTATTCTGACATTAAGCTTAGAGTGATACTGTTTATTAGTAATTTATTGACTAATGACTATAACATTTCAAAATTCTTTTTACAGAGGTACTTGAAATATGTATGTATGACTGGGTTGATCCCTTTTTTAACTGCTATTATTAGTTACTTACACCAGTGTGATGACTTGAGAATTGATATATTGTCTGTAAATGCTAGAACTTTGAAACGCATCAACCATCTGTTAAAGAGAACATACAGTCAAACATCAAATTCCAATAATATATTTCTATTTCAGAGAACTAACAATGAAATCAATATAGGAAAATACTAATTTACCTTAGTCTCAAGAATTTTGCTAAGATAGTTATTCTCCAGTGATGTCTCTCTTTGGTAATTTCCGTTATATGGGATATCCAACACTTTAAAGCTACCTTGGTAATAGTAGATTGTGTTTTCTGTGAGATAAAAACATGATCAAAGAATTATTTAAGTAAAATGGATTTCAAATGCAAATATAGATTACATAGTAATACCAACTAGTAAATTTCATGCTCATATTCAACATTGATAAAGCCTGTGAATCTTTCTGGCACAGTTGATTAGATACCCTGGGCATTGTGAAAAGTATTTTGACCCATAATGCAGCAGATAAAGATATAGACAAAAGTAAGAAAGAAGAGTAATATCTTGATTGGGACAGATTAGATCATATACTATAAATGAGATTTCTGTCCCATAATCATCAAACTATGTGTAAAAATAGTTGCCATTTATTATGTACCATGGGAAGATGCTTTATAAAACACATATAAAGTATACCCTTTTTTTCCCCAGGAGAAATGTGGTCTCAGAGATATTCAGAAATTTAGCCAATATCATATGGCTACTAAGAGCCAAGGATCAAATTTGATTTGACTACAAAGTCCACGCCTAATCCTTATATTTCCTTCCCAAATTTTCATAGATACTAACCCATTTCGTATATGATACATCTTACCTCTAATATGTGATCGATATTAAGCTGTTATATAGCACCTAACATATAGCAAACACTAGATACTATTTTGCACTGTGATCATTGCCTTTGAGGACTATGTGATAGAAGAGACAGGCTCAATATGGAAGAAATCATTACATGAGGTAATAATAAGGATATAACTAAATGATAACGTTAATTGTTTAACTACAGTTTCTATTTGAAAGCAGGAAAGGAAAGGAAAGCATCATAATTAAAATAAAATATGACTGAACTATTATAAATGTGGTGAAAATATTTTACAGTGAGAAAGGTGATAAAAAAAAGAAGTCAGAAAATTCTAAAGAAAATGCTGGAAATGGGTTGTTTATGAATAATAGTTTGTGAACCAACATTGTTAATTGTAGTTAGTCTGTCTGGGGGTCATGGATCTTTTCCTATAGAGACCAAACTTTGCAATGGTTGGTTATTAGACTTTACCATAAGTAGTAAAAAAATACATCTTGAAATTATTCAACTTTCTTTTTTATAATTCAGTGTTCACAGTGCATCCTTCAGTTTTTTATTTAGATTCCTAAATATTTCTACCTATTATGATAATCAGGCTGCCATGAATATTCCTCAATATAAACTAATAAATTGACAAAATACAAACTTTTTATTACTACTGCACGGGGCACTTTTCCCAGAGCCAGTGGATAAACTAAAATTTTACGTCTAAGACATTTAAGACTAAGAAACCACACCCTAGAACAAGGAATCAAGTATTAATTTAATTCTATGCAGCAATCCTAATGGCCACAGAGATGGCTCACTATGCTGAGGTCGCTGTGAAACCAGTCCTCTGTTGGTGCCTCGTGAAATGAAAACAACCCCTTGGGGATGAGATATCCATAAGGCACACCTGCACCTTATAATTAACATTCCCATTTCTCTAAGTGGTTCAAATGACAATACTAATTGAGAAAGATGGATAAGGGACAGAAAGAAAGAATTGTTTTATGACTTTTCCATGACTTAGAACTTATTTCTGTGAAGACAACTTACAACTTACACACACCATGCACATACACACACACACACACACACACACACACACACGTTTTTGTTTCTGTACAGGGAGTGTTCTGGAGTGCAGTAACAGAGCTTAAGCATGAATTATGGAAACATGTCTGTTTAAATTTGACAGAGTAAAAGCACTTTTTTTACATTCTCCTTCTTCTAAGTTTTTAAAAAGACCAAAAGACAGGGGGAAAGGGCTCATTTCCAAGGAAACAAAAGAAAACCACAACTCCAGACTAAAAACTATGAAGCAAATATTCCCCCAAATGTGAAATATACACTAGGGTGAAGAATGATACAGAACAGAGATACATCTCTTCACAAGTTGGGTCAAATGAAGGTCTTTCTAAAAGTTCTCAATGATTCTATGATTAGAGTAATGAGACTTCAGGGTCCAGAAGAAAGACAAGAAATATTTCCATAGAGCCATATTTTGACCCTGCAGAATGACAGCAGTGAAAATAAAAGTGAAACCATACTAATGTGCCATTTTTTGGTATGTGTTCTAATCCCCCAGCTGAGGCAACTTGCTAGAGGTAAGTTGGGATGAACATGGGAGGGAAATCAGGATCACTATATCATGATTCAGAGTCTGTAAATTAAGGTGCTTTCCTAAGGCTACCCCAGCTACTTGTGTTAAAAACTAAAGATAAGTGTTCCATAGGGTTAAAAAATAAACTGGATAAGAGAATATTTGAGATAAGTCAAAATATAAGTTGCAAACTCCCACCCCCCAGGTTTACTTTTCACAGTATTCTTTAGAAATCATCTAGTAATTATGATTACAAACCAGAATGAAGTGTCATAAACGTTGACAATATAAAAAGAATATTGCTAACAAACCACTGGGAAGTTGGGAGAAAAATGAGAATTATAAGTATATGCTGATTTTCTTGTCTTAATATTTTAATTCTAAAGTCATATAATATCATCTTGGTATTACTTTTTATGCCTGTCAGTTATCTATCTGTGCATTCATGTTTCTATATTGTATACATTCCTTTACTTGTGTATATTCAAAAGATGTCTACAATAGAATGCTTGGTAAATGCGTATTTCTAGGATCTTGGGTCATTGATGGCCATTTTAAAGGAAGATAGATAATTTATTGTTTGAGATTATCTCTTTGTCTTTGGTAGAAATGGAAATAAAGTTGACAGCAAACTGAAATAAATAAAAATGTATTCATTACCTACCTACTGCCAGAAAATGAACCAGGAGACCAATAGTTACTCCCAGGATTGCCAACACTCCAAACACAATGAGGGCAATCATCCATAGTGGAAAAGATGGACGGGAAGCTGTGACTGGTCTGCAAGTAAAGGATATAAATATAAAAGGTATATCAGAAATAAATCACAGTCATTCTAAATCCTTATTTCTTTACTCTTGCTTACCCCCAGAAGCTCAATTTAGGCATCATAGTAGCAATAGGTATATAAGGAAAGGAAAGGAAAGAAAAAGAAAGGAAGAAAGGAAGGAAGAAGGAGGGGAAGGAAGAGAAAGAAGGAAAGAAGTTTAAAATCAATTGTAGAGAAGCATGCTGTGTTCAGCCTACAGTAAATTAGGTATTTTCACCATGTTTCATTTAGACAACTAATAGGTATTGCTTAAACTGAAATAGGGATTTGGGGTAACTTTACAGATAAAGAGGCATGAGGAGACAGTATAGGAAGAGGGAACAACAAGCAGTGCTAAAAAAAATGGCCATAAATTCAGTTTTCTTGCAGTGAACTATGTGTCATGGATTGGCCAAAGATGAAACTGGACAGCATAATGGCTAATTTTAAGTGTCAGCTTTGGCTAGGCTATAGTGCCAAGCTGTTTGGTCAAACACAAGTCTACATGTTACTGTGAAAGTATTCTGTAGCTATAATAAACATTTATAATCAGTTGACTTAAAGATTCCCCTCTATAGGTAGATGGGCCTCATCCAATCAGTGAAGGACATAAGAGCTAAAACTGAGCTTTTCATGAGAAGAAGAAAAATTCTGCCTTGGGGGTAGAAATCCTGCCTGAGTTTCTAGCTTTATCAACCTTACTATTGTGTGAAGCAATTCCTTAAAATAAAATCTCTCTATCTTAGATACATATATCCCATATATTTATATGCCTATCTAGCTAGCTCCCTAGCTATCTATTGAGAGAGAAAAGGAGAGAAAGAGAGAGGGGAGGAGGAAAAGGAAATAGAGAGAGAAAGAGATATCTTACTGTTCCTGTTTCCCTGGAAAATCCGCATACAGAGGCAACAACAAGGTGTTGAGATTTTGTCTTAAATACTGAGGCTCCTCCAAGTGTGATTGGAGGACAGCCTTTATCAAAATCACCTGGGAGTGCGTACTACATATCCAGACTGTAGTATCCTACCTCAGATCTAGTGAATTCAAATTCCTGAAAGGGTCTGAGAATTTGCAGTTTAACACTCTTGGTGATGCAGATTTTTATTAAACTATATGCTATCTTCACGGCAAAATTGGAAAACTTTAATCCAGCCAGGCCTATCACCAGGGTTTTCAGATTAAAAGTGGCATTGAAGGAAGGCTGGGTGGCTCAGTAGGTGAACCATCTGCCTTCAGATCATGATTCCGGGTCCTGGGATGGAGCGCTGCATTGGGCTCCCTGCCCCACAGCAAACCCTGGCTCTCCGTCTCCCTCCGCCTCTCCCCCCTGCTCGTGCTTGCATGCTCTCCCTCTGTCTCTCTAGCGTGTTCCCTCTTAAATAAATAAATAAAATCTTTAAAAAAAAAAGAAAAAGAAAAAGGAAGTGGCATTCGAGGGCAGTATGTATGAGGTACTGGATCTCAGATAAAAATAAACTGAGTTGATGCTTTCAGGAGAACAAGTTTGTGTGTGTGTGTGTTTTTCATACATCTTCTGTTGATTTTTTTCCCATTCTCTTTGAAAACTATTTCATACTTCTTTTTTCCTCAAACCTCCAGCACCTTTTACCCCATCCTCAATCTTAGCTGATAACCTTACTTTCTGGTCCACTGAGAAAATTAAAGGCATCAGAAGAGAATACTTACAACTCCATCATCACATTTACAAACTTCTCACCTGTACCCCACACTCTGCTTTTTCTTCATGTTTCTGTAAATAAACTGTGCCCCTGTCTTAAGGCAACCCCTCCATCATCTCATCTCATTTTCCAACCTGCTTCTAATCTATGTTCCAGCCATTTCAAACTACTCAGAGTTCCATGGACAACCGAACTCCTTCACACCTCCTTGTCCTTGCACACTCTGGTTCTTCTGCCTAAAATGTCCGCCTCAAGTCTAGGCAGTGAGCTCCGACTAAGACTTTATTACTCAACTCTGTTATCTCCTCTTTGTTGAGGTCTTCCATGGCTAACCGGAATATGGATCTATACTGAGAGTATTTTGTATTTTTAATGGTAGTCTTTTCACCTCTACTCAAGGCCATGTTATGGTCTGGCCCATGTCATTAATTATTGCTGATACTGTTGTTGCTTTGTACCCAGGCCATATTGTGGGGTCTAGTACATTATAGGTAGGGTTTGTTGAAGTAGTGAATAAAGGATGCCAATGGGTATTGAGGACAACTAGATTATGAAGGATAAATAGATCAGAGGGATACAAACTATAGAAAGCTGTCAGTGCTAATCAGAAGAGTTTTTTTTTTGCTTTATGCAGTGGAAATGACTAACACGAGGACATGCAGAGGGTAGGAAGATGAATCTGCAGTCTGCATGATGATAGTTTAAAGGAGGGAGAAAAATGAGAGGAGGACCAATGAGCAAAGAGGCTAATAAAATCAGTGGGAATGGAGTGATGGCATCCTGGCTTGTGGTAGTAAGAAAAGAAGCAAAGTGATGCATTGAGTAGAATATTTGTCAGAACTTGGCAATTAATTAGCTATCTTGGTAAAGGATAGGGACATGTCAAAGAGAACACAAGTTTTATCTTGAGAAGAATGAAGTCTAGGAGAGGTAACTTGGGGGGAAAATGATAAATATTTTATATCTGGAATTTAAGAGACATTTAAATTTCCAGTACACAAATGGAGATGTCAGACTGGTAGTTAACTGAGGCACCGTAGTTGGGGTTAACTTAGGAGTCATCCAAAAATGGAACAAACAAAGCTGTGAAACTGGATTAGTAAATTTAGTGCGTGTTATATAAAATATAACATATTTTATATAAAATATAAAATAGAGTACAAATTTGATATTTCTCTTTCTGAGGCAAACATTTGTTTCCATTCTAACTACAATGAATTTATCTCAATTTTTTCATGCTTACCTGATTTTCACAGTCTCGTTGTTTGACATCACTCAAAAGACTTAAATTGTCAGCATGTTTCTTAACTATAAAATTTTAAATCTTGTCCACCTTTCAGCGACGGGTAAGCACTTACCTCATCTCCTAGGCATTCTGCTCCACCAAGACTACTTTGCTGACCTCTTGGTTCTCTACCTTTGCTCCACACCCTTCCCTTACTTTTCTGTCTCCCATAAATTGTCATTGATTACTTTTCTTTTCCTAGGAGTCTCTTAACTGGGGATATATTTATACATTTCTTGTTTTGTCCAGTTTTATTTTTAAATTTTTACCTCAGGACAGGACTTCATATAGATTTGGGTATTTTTTTTTTCTTTTATCTTTACAATTTGTTTTAGAACTGGTATTCTTATAAGAACAGACATAAATCTAAATCTATTAAAATGTGATCAAATAAGATATCTTAGAATTCATCCAGACACTATGGCTAGAAAGAAGATTGCAATAACTTCCTAATTTTCATTTGTCTTTCATTGAAAATACTGTAGAATTTTATAGTTACATTCCCTACCCTCTTTTTCCATTTTGATTTTTGTTTGTCACCAGCTCAGATGTTTCTCTCAGATGCAGCTACCTTCAACTGATAACCTAAAGATCTTACACACCACTACACAGATTAAATATCTGTTTAAAGATGACAGACTTCCCACACAGAAAAATCACTCAACTAGTTAGCCAATATTTCTGGTACTCCATACTATAAATTCTTCCGAAAAATCACATAAGGGGGATTACTGGAAGAGGAAATAGAATATCAATTGTACCTTGCCATAAAAAAATGAAAACAAAAAACAACAAACTCCTGGCGATGAAATCTCAATGCCACCTTGGCAAGGATCTAAAACACCACTTTCTCCTGAGACTTTTTCCAATCTGTCCTAGAGAACTACTCTAAGAAAACAATTGAAATTGATAAAATACGGCATTGAAGTCTTTACTTCTACTTCTAGTGTAGCTTTTCTTCCTCTTGGCTATTCATTATTCAGGCACCCAAATACAACCACAGGATTGACTAAGGTCTCCTCAGAAGTACCTGCAGAAACAACCATGTTTCCAAATTCGTCCAGATTCTTCTGGCCAGATTAATGCCTTAGTCTGTGAAGTTAACCACTAAATTATGGCTTGAATCTTTCCTAGGTAACTAGGTGTACTTGGACACAATGGACTAATCCTTTGAAATCTTTCAGGTAAAGACTTTACACAAGTGTCAAAATGTTGAAGGAGAAGAAGGTGCCCTATTTTTTAAAAAAAAAAGCACATCTATCCAGCATAAAAGTGATGTCTGTCTTATAGGCAAAACAACAACGAAATAATCATGCTGTTTACTTTCCACTTACTAAATGTGTGTGATCACCCTTTCCTTTACTGATAGATCGGAGATGTGGCTAATAAGAAAACATCAGAGTTACGAATGATATGACGTATCTAAAAAAGAATTTGCACAACAGTAAATTATTTACTTTAGTTCAAAAAAATGTTCTTGGTATATTCCATCACAGTGAGTGTGCTCTTTCTAGTCACATTTTATATGAATATTGATTTGTAAATTATATATATATATGTGTGTGTATGTCTTAAAGGGCTAAAAAATTGACTAAAGGTGCAAATTTTTGAAGAAACATTTGTGTAAAGCATGCATTTATATTTTGTATTTATCTAAACATTAAATATTTTATAATTAGGTTCACTTTATTTTGCTATATTTTGATGAAAACGTCTTGTAAGATGAAAGTATTTTTTTAAATGGCATCATGAATGCCTTTGGCTCAGGTCATGATCTCGGGGTCTTGGATGGAGCCCTGCACCAGGCTCCCTGCTCACTGGGGAGTCTGTTTCTCCCTCTCCCTCTGCCCCACACCCTAGTGGTACTTCTCTGCTTCTCTGTCTCAAAAAAATATATAAAACCTTTAAAAAATATAAATAAATAAAATGACATTAAAAATCACTTTCACTTAACATGGTAATTACCTAGTTAGATACTTTAAAAATAAGTAGCACATGTCTATACATGATTCTCTTCTAGTTCATGAATAATTTTTCAGATAAAAATACATGGTTTATAAATGATTCTATAAAGAACACCTATGAAGCAATGGTGCTATGAGATTCAAGACAGTATTTATTAAAGCAGTTTAGAAAGCACTAGATATTAAACAAATACAAAGGAGTCATCATCATCATCACCACCTATAACAATTTAACATTTGATTTATGAGAGAAATTTTCCCTCTGCTTCTTCCTTTGTACTTGACAACAGTCACACGTTTTTCATTCACAGGATGTTAAGCTGCTTTTCACCCTTCTGAAACATTCTCCAAAGCATGACATAAAACTACAGATTCCAGACACAAATGCACGTGTGTTACAGGGGTGTCTCCATGCAGAACGTGCAAAATGCTGTAGAAAAAATTACAAACCCCCTCTTAACTCAGTTATTTTACTGCAACCCTTGGGTGGGAGTCATATAGGGCAAACAGTTAATTCTAATTATGTCTAATTAGAATTTTGGGCAAGCAAATGTCCACTTACCTATACATACTGTGCTGATATAATTTAGGCTGTTGGTGTTAATAAGATAAAGGAAACTTCTGCACTTCTTTTGTCCTGGTCAGTGGTTCTCAGGTAAATGTGCTAACCACAATGATACTTGGGATTTTAAGGGTTGGGTGCAATAGCAGAAAGCAATTAAAAGGAAACTCGTTTAACAAGTGTTGATGACATCTGTGGATTTGTGGTTTAAAGGAAGAAATGAAAATTCCCTTTGAGTCGAATACTTAGAAAAAGAATAGACCTAACTTGGATTGGTTGCCTGAGAGGTCCACCCAGGAAATACCACCCCAGATTGGTGAATCAGTGTTCTGACTCAGATCCCGTCCAGCTCTTTCACGGAGCAGAAGTCCTCCTCAGTGAAACCAGCTGTATCCACCAGAGCACTCTCTGACAAATGACTTAAATATAGATTATTTTTTTTATATGAAAATTCTGCTACAGCATTACTCATTTGAAATGTGCTTAGTCTGAAAATTCTCACTGGGACTGTATACATACTTTTGTAAAAATAGATTTACACTATATGTAAATAATTGAATTTAAATTAAAAAATGAAAAATACATTTGCATTTTTGAAAAAAAATAGATATGCCACCATGCCCAGAAAAAAAAAAAAAAAAGGAAATGGATTTACAGGTAGAAATAGGTTTTAGTGAAAGAAATATCAGTTCTCTTTTGCTAATTGTTTATAGGAAATGGAACAAATTAATCTAGTCAAGAGGTGTTTTAGTAAATGAATATGGATTAAGTTTTTGGGTGACATCAAATTCTTATAAAAACAAAAAATCAGGAGGTCACTAAGATATTTTGGATACAAATATCTAGACTTTTGGCAGCATCTCATATCTTTAACCACCTATTCACTCCATTCATTCATTTAATAAATGCTTGTTGTAAACTTCCTGAGATTTACATATTGTTCCTAGTAGTGGAAATACAACAAGGAATATAATAAAGTCCCTGTCTTCATGGAGCTTACACTTTAATGAGAAAAACAGGCAAACACTGAAGAAAATAGTAAGTGCAAATTTAATATGAGATATGTCATAAAGAAAATGAAGCAAAGTAATCGGGTAGAGAGTGGTGTGTGTGTTGGGAGGGCAGAGGGTGGCTATCTTTAGGGTGGTCAGGAAAGGCCTCTCAGAGGAGGAGGCTACTGAACAGAGAACAGGATTATAGTATTAATTAGCATGACTCATCTTCCTAAAGCACATATTCATGACATTTCTTTATATAAAATCTTCAAAACTTTCAATTGCTCTCAGAATAAAATATGAACTCCTCTGGTTGATATTCAAGGCTCTTTAGAATAGCATCTCTTTTTATTTATGTTGTTCCATGGTAGTTTGGTGAAACAAAGGTCATGATATATCTGAGCTTCAGCTTTCTAATAGGTAAAAATGCAGTCTGATGGTGTCATACTTGTAAGGTGTTATATCAGCTAAGGCCATGTATACCAAGTGCATGGCACAATATCCAGGACATTGTATTATCTTAACGATGACTTTATCTAAAGTATGACTTTAGTTGAGCCATTTCTCACAGTTCCATTCCTTAAATGGCAAGTGTTTTCCTACATCCATGCTTTTATTCAGGATGTTTAATACTCTCAGGATTGTCATTTCTACCCTTTCAATGTTTATTCATGCTTTATGGTCCAACTTAATTGCCACTTCCTTGATGAAGCTTTCCCTATAAAGCATTATTCTATTTGACCTCTTATTTTCTGGTTTCTAATATTTACTGTCATTCATACTTTTAAAAATTATAAATTTAGTAATTTTAGATTTAATCATCTGCTATGTTGTATTGATTTCTATTTAAATATGTCCCATGGTTGGTAAGATTTGGTAAGCATGTGGGGAAATGGGTTCCTATATGTCGATGGTAGAACTTAGAATTGAGGCAGAAACTTTAGAGGGAGCGTCTGTTTAATTTTATACCTATGTCCCCTGTAATCAACAGTTTCACTTCTAGGTAACGAGCTGGATTTCTATCCTGGCATAGGTAATCAAACAGGAATATATGAGAATGTTTATTACAATGTTTTCAATTGCAAAAAAAATGGAAACAAATTATTAATCAGTAGAGGAATGGTTAAGTAAACTATGGCATATCAATATTCTGGACTATTAGTCAGGTATTAAATGAGGTTATAGTAAATATGGTAGATTGACTTACTCATGCTTCATTCTAAGGTTCCTTTTTCTCCTGCAGATATTGGAAAACTAAAAATGACATCTCCCTGACTCCTTTACAGTTAGAACTCTGGCTGCAGTTTAGGTTCTGCCAGCTAGATGCACTCTGGAAAATAATATGGAGGTTCCTCAAGACGTTAAAAATAGAGCTACCCTATGACCCAGCAACTGCATTACTGGGTATTTACCTCAAAGATACAGATGTAGTGAGAAAAGGGGCACCTGCACCCCAATGTTCATAGCAGCAATGTTCACAATAGCCAAATTGTGGGAAAAGCTGAGATGTCCTTCAGGAGTTGAATGGATAAAGAAGATGTGGCTTATATATACAACGGAATATTACTCAGCCATCAGAAAAGATGACTACCCACCATTGACATTGACATGGATGGAACTAGAGGGTATTATGCTAGGTGAAGTAAGTCAATCAGAGAAAGACGATTACATGGTTTCACTCATATGTGGAACATAAAGAATAGTGTAGAGGATGATAGGGGAAGGGAGGGAAAACTGAAGGGGAAGAAATCAGAGAGGGAGACAAACCATATGAGACTCTTGACTCCAGGAAACAAATTGAGGGTTGCTGGAGGGGAGGAGGGAGTGGGAGGATGGGGTAACTGGGTGATGAGCATTAAGGAGGGCCCGTGTTGTGATGAGCACTGGGTGTTATATGCAACGAATGAATCATTGAACCTTATATCAAAAAGTAATGATGCAGAAAAAAAAAAAAGAAACAGAAGGGAGAAACATATCAGATGACTTCTAAGGCAGAAATGAGGCCACTTGTGGATTTTTGCTGTTAAAAGTTCATGGATATATGATGTTTCCTCTAGCAGCATTTCACTGTCCATTCTGCAGCTTTCTGGGAGCCAAGAAACAATTTTAGAGTAGGCAGAAACCAGACCAGCTTGTGGGTGTCAGGAGGCTGTTGTGATGTCATCAGTGCTTGTGTTTCTTGTCTTACCTTTCCTTCCTTCCTTCCTTCCTTCCTTCCTTCCTTCCTTCCTTCCTTCCTTCCTTCCTTCCTTCCTCTAATTAATGAGTTCGATGAGCTGGTATAAGGCAAACACCCATGTATCTGCCATCTCTGTTAAGAAACAGAATTTTGTCTGCCACGCCAAAATCTCCCCCAATACCCTATCACAGGCTTAACCTCTCACCCTCCCCCAAAAGTAAGCTCTATCCTGACTTCTTTCTTTTTTTTTAAATTGAAGTTTAATTAACATACAGTGTTATATTACTTTCAAGTGTACAGTATAGTGATTAAACGATTCTACACATTACTCAGAGCTCATCAAGAGAAGTGTACTCTTGATTCCCTTTATCTATTTCACCCTTTCCCCACCCACCTCCCCTCTTGCAACCACCAGGTTATTGTCCTTATTTAGAGTCTTTCTTTGTCTGTGTGTCTTTTATTTGTTTGTTTTATTTCTTAAATTCCACATGAGTGAAATTGTATGGTATTTGTCTTTCTCTGACTGACTTATTTCACTTAGTATAATACTGTCTAGCTCCATCTGTTGTTGCAAATAACAAGATCTCATTCTTTTTTGTGACAGTAGTATTCCATTATATCTTTTTTATCATATCTTCTTCTTTATCCATTCATCGATGGATAGACACTTGGGTTGCTTCCATATCTTTGTTGTTGTAAATAATGCTGCAATAAACACAGGGGTTCATATATCTTTTTTTTAATTAGTGTTTTTGTATTCTTTGGGTAAATACCCAGTAGCGGTATTACTGGATCATATGATAATTCTATTTTTAAATTTTTTAACTTCCATACTGTTTTGCACAATAGATGCACCAATTTGCATTCCCACCAGCAGTGCATCAGAGTGCCTTTTTCTCCACATCCTCACCAACACTTGTTATTTCTTATGGTTTTGATTCTAGCCATTCTGACAGGTGTAAGGTAATCTTTCATTGTGGTTTTGATTTACATTTCTCTAACGATTAGTAAGTTGAGCATCTTTTCATATGTCTGTTGGTAATCTGTCTGTCTTTCTTGGGAAAATGTCTATTAGGTTCTCTGCCCATTTTTAAATTGGATCTTTTGTTTTTTTTGGTGTTGAGTTGTATAAATTCTTTATATATTTTGAATATTAACCCCTTACCAGATATATCATTTGCAAATATCTGCTCCCATTCAGTGGTTGCCTTTTTGTTTTGCTGATGGTTTCCTTTGCTTTGCAAAAGACCCTGAATAGCCAAAGCAATCTTGAGAAAGAAGAACAAAGCTGAAGGTATCACAATCCCAGATTTCAAGATATACTGCAAAGCTGTGGCAATCAAGACGATATGGCACGGGCACAAAAGTGACACATAGTTAAATGGAACAGAATAGAGAGCCCGGAAATAAAACCATGATCACATGGTCAATTAATCTACAACAAAGGAGGCATAAATACACAATGGGGAAAAGACAGTCTCTTCAACAAATGGTGCTGGGAAAATTGGATGGCTATAATGCAAACGAAAGAATGAAACTGGACCACTTTGCTACACCATAAACAAAACTAAAGTCAAAATGGATATAGACCTAAATGTGGGACCTGAAATGTTAAAACTCTTAGAAGAAAACAGGCAGTAATTTTTTTGACATGAGCCATAGAAATATTTTTCTAGATATGCCTCTTCAGGCAAAGAACACAAAAGCAAAATTAAACTGAGACCACAACAAAATCAAAGGCTTTTGCACAGCAAAAGATATCATCAACAAAACAAAAAATTGCTGGTGCTTTCTGATCTCTGGATCTTACCTATCAAGTTCAGAAATGCCAGTTACAGTCCCTTCCCCTGACATCAGTTCTTTCGTATTCTGTGAATTATCCTTGAGGCTTAGCCTAGAGCCTTTATCCCCAGCTGTTTTGACAATTTCTGAAGTTTGCAGTTTTCTGCTTCAAACTCTTTTTGTTCAAACTCCTGCTCTGACCCCTGACTGATACAATTGTAGATCAATATAGAAAGATGTCAAGAAATATTGACCGAAAATATGAAATGCAGAATGAAAATTCAATATGATATCATTAATACTTAAAAGAAACAGTAAATAATACTTCACATTTTAAGTGGGTGGTAATAGATCTACTTAAATCCATGTGTTTATTTATGAAATGTTAAATAAATGTATGAAAAGATCTGGAAAAATTCGCAAATCAATTATTACTCCTGAGGAGAAGGATAGAGACCAGAACTGAAAATAGCACTTAAAGAAATTTTAGCTTGATCTATAACGGGTTTATTTTTTTCACAAGGATAATGTGTTAATACATTGCTTATATAATTAATTTTTTTCCAAATGTACTTGTTGAAGGGAAATAAAAGTTTGTCCTTGATGCGATCTGGGTAGAGGAAAAAGGTGGAATTGGCAATAAAATACAACTTCTCAGGGAGTCAGGGCCAAGTTAATATGGGCTAAAAATAAATTTATTTGTTGGCTTTGTAGGACTTTCCAGGATGAGATGATAGCTTGATGACAATAAGCCCCAAATCCATGAGAACATAGGGGATAAAAGTCTCACAAAGGTGTGAGCTAATTTTTTAAGAATGGAAGGAGTTTACTGGGAAAAAAAAAAAAAAGTCAGAGAAAGACATTCTAGGCAAGGAGTACATCATTTGGAAAAGTCCAGGATAGCATGTTTCAGAAATCTCCAGTAACAGTGCGATTGGAGAACAAATGAAATTCAAGGGCACAATGGGAAATAAACAGAGATGTCTCCCACAGCCAGATCCCAATAGTGCTTTTCAGCATCATTTCTTTGGACACAATGATTACCTCCACTGAACCAACCACAGGTCAAGGAACACAGAGATGGAAAAGAGCCTTTGAGAAGTTCATGGTCTAGTAAGATATTCAGATGCATAAATAGAAGTTTTACAACTTGTGGGAAGTGTAATGGCCAGGTGTATGCCTGGGACAATCTGCAGCATCAGTGTGGGGATGTCAGGAAAAGCTTCCTGGTGAGAGGTAACACCTGAGCTGTGTTTTGACTAAGGAATAGGAAGAGTGAATCAAGATTTTTATGGATTTGCAAGTCATAATAAAGAGTTTAGGTTTTATTCTCTGAGACTCTCTTGAGACCAGGGTGGAGTAGGATGTTAAGCAGGAGAGAGAGGTGCTCTTAGACTAATTCTCCCTGATTACTAAGACTTTGTCCCTGCTCTGATTGTGGCTTGGTTTGATTCCTCCTAATTCTCTTTCATCAAATGACTTGGGAGGAAAAGTGGGAACAATCTCTCATTACCCTGGCTAGTAATTCCTGCCTTGCTGAATCACTTTTTTGGAGATAAATGTGACTTTAAAAGCATAAACATAGGTTTATAAAACCAGAAATGGCTAATAATTGTATTCTCACATAATACGTACTCCTATGTTTAGTGAAAATAAAGGTTTTTTACACAACCATGAGTGTCAACTATGACAAATTTTAAATGAAGACAATTAAATTTTTTTGAAGAAACTACAGAAGAAAGCATGATAGGATTATTTTCTTTTCATAATTAAATATAATAACTGTAGAGAACACAATGTATTATAATAATATATTATTGTCTTTTCTGGAATCCTTTAATTAGTCACTATAAACTGCAAATCTGAAATGTCCTTTACACATCACTATGAAATGTTTCAAAAATAGCTTCTTCTGGAGCTTTCTCTTGAATTAAAATTATGTAAAATGAAAGCCAGTATCAAACCATATTCACCTCAGTCATGAGCAGGCAGTACTTACGGCACTCAACAAAACTGGCGCAATGGCCAAAAAACTAGGTTGTAATGTCAAGGAAGAGAAATTGTACTTCAGTTGCACTATTTGGTGACAATTTCTTTTAAAAGCATAAATGAAGAATAGTTACATTCAGTGGTGTGCTGGTAAGTATTTAACAACCAGGTCTCTGGACCAGGGGTTCGGAGCTAATGTGTAGTACTGGTCAGTTTCTATGGTGTAAATACCAATACCATGGCCAATTTAGAACTACCCACATTGCATCACCAAACATTCATTTGGGAAAGGGTGAGAAGTAGTACTCTTATATTTATTTTTGCCACACAGATACAATAGATATAAATAACCTCAAGACCCAGAGTACTAATACAATGTAAAAGAACTAGGACATGATGAGTTTTGGGTATTTAGTACTCTTAATTTTTGACTGCGATGTGTTTCACAGATGGCTAACATATTAGTTCCTGAAATTTTAACATTAAACTTGCACATTGGTGTAGGCTAGTTTCAGCATGCGACTGCTGCACTTTTAAATATTAAAATGTGCAAAAATTTCAGAAGTTTGAATATTTGAAAGGACTCATAAGATTCCATGGGGAATACCTACATAAAGTTACATAATATACTCCATAGGGAATACTTACATAAAATAAGCAAAGGATCCTGTGTAGAGAGAGCTCAGGCAAGCACGGGGAGACCAAGAGATATACAGGTGCAAGATCCCACTGTCCTTATCACATATATACATATTTTGTCTCCATATTGAACCACTGAAATCTGTTAACTTCAAGATCCAGGAGGATCTTGGATCAGGAAACAAACTGGCCCAGAATTTGCAAGGAAAGTTTCTGATTTTAAACCTCATATAAACCTCACATAAATCCTTTCACCTTATGATAGCCAAGAGTCAAAGCCACATATCCAGGCATTTCCAAAGATAAAGATAGACCTTTCCCAGTCCAGTTGTAAATTCTACACAAAATCCAATAATTAACATTGCAAAGGATAGTATTTCAAATATCTCTTACTCTGGATGACTCCAGAACCTTTTTTTTTAGATGTAGAAGACTAAGGAAATATGAAGAAATCTGTTTTGAGATGCTAATATAAATTGCTTATTAGAATGTCAAGTAGAAATTTTAGAGACATGAAATTAGAGATCCAAGGAGAAGTCAGAACTAAAGTTAATACACTCAGGGGTTAGTTAGCAAGTAGTTAGTATTACAAGTACTGGACTGGATAGGATAATCTTGAGCATGAGTGTATAGAGAAGAGGAGAGATCTGAGGACTGAGTCCTGGGGCACACCAACATTCAAAGTTGGGGAAGAGGTAGAGGATCTAGCAGCAGAGACTGAGAAGGAATAGCTGATGACACAGAAAAATTACAAAGGAGTATTATTTTTTTTTTCTGGAATCCAAGCAAAGAAAGTGTTTCATAAATCAGACAGAGAAAGACAAATGCCATATGATTTCACTTATGTGGAATCTAAGAAACAAAACAAACAAAAAAACAGAAACAGACTCATAAATACAGAAAACAAACTGGTGTTTGCCAGAGGGGAGGAGGGTGAGAGGACAAGAAAATAGTTAAAGAGAATTAAGGGGTACAAACTTCCATTTATAGAATAAATGTCATGGAAATGAAAGGTACAGCATAGGGAATATAGTCAATAATATTGTAATAACTTTTTTCCTTTTATTTGTTTTATTTTATTATGTATGTTAGTTACCATACTGTACATCAGTAGTGTTCCATGATTCATTGTTTGCATATGACACCCAGTGCTCCATGCAGTATGTGCTCTCCTTAATACCCATCACCGGCCTAACCCATCCCCCCACCCCTCTTCCCTCTGAAATCCTCAGTTTGTCCCAGAGTCCATAGTCTCTCATGGTTCGTCTACCCCTCTGATTCCTGCCTTCATTTTTCCCTTCCTTCTCCTAATGTCCTCCATGCTATTCCTTACATTCCACATATAAGTAAAATCATATGATAATTGTCTTTCTCTGCTTGACTAATTTCACTTAGCATAATCCCCTCCAGTTCCAACCATGTTGATGCAGATGGTGAGTATTCATCCTTTCTGATGCCTGAGTAATATTCCATTGTATATATGGACCACATCTTCCTTATCCATTCGTCTGTTGAAGGTCATTTTGGCTCCTTACACAGTTTGGCTATTGTGGACATTGCTGCTATGAACATTGGGGTGCAGGTGCCCCTTCTTTTCACTACATCTGTATCTTTGGGGTAAATACCCAGTAGTGCAATTGCTGGGTCATAAGGTAGCTCAATTTTTAACTTTTTAAGGGACCTCCATACTGTTTTCCAAAGTGGCTGTACCAGCTTGCATTCCCACTAACAGTGTAAGAGGGATCCCCTTTCTCCACATCTTCTCCAACATTTGTTGTTTCCTGCCTTGTCCATTTTTGCCATTCTAACTGGTGGAAGGTGGTATCTCAATGTGGTTTTGATTTGAATTTCCCTGATAGCTAATGATTTTGAGCATTTTTTCATGTGTCTGTTATGCAGTAACTTTTTATATGGTGACAGGTGGTAACTTATTGTGGTAAACATTTCATAATATATTTATTATATAAGTGTGTGTGTATATATATATGTGTGTATATATATATATATAATCTCATATAAAACTGTCAAATCAATATGTTATACACCTGAAACTAATATAAAATTGTATGTCAAGTATACTTCAATAAAAAAAACAAGGGAAAAAGAAAGTGTTTTAATAGGGCATGATCAATAGTACTAAATGTTATTGATAGGTTAAATAAGAAGAGGATTGAGAATTAAGCCTCGGGCTGGCAACATGGAATGTACTGATGACCTTGAGAAATGTGGTTTTAAAGCAGTGTCTGAGTCAATATCTTGACTGGAGTGAATTTGAGAAAATGGAAGGAAAAGAGGTGAAACAACACTTTCAACCATATTTGTAGATAAACATGGCAGGAAGGAGATGTAGTGTTTAAAAAAAAAAAAAAACCTGGTGAATAGAGAAAGGGGCAAGAGCAGTGGGGGCATATGCCATGGTTGACCATAGTATTTAAACTCGGTAAGGAGAACATAAAGATATTTGTGAGTTTTCAAGAAAAATTCCAGTCAATGGAATAGAATTTCCAGTAGGCTTTGGACCATTAGGACTATATCTAAGACTAAATAAAAAAATATAATTAAAATAATTCTCTATACTTTGCATCACTTTATCTTCTCTTTCCTGGCACACTTTTCAATGAAAGCATTCCTCAAATGCATCAATATGAAAGTCTATTTTGCTAAACAAAATGCTGGCTTATGAGTTAAAAGATCAAATTTTCATCTGCTGATAGGTTGGAGATATTTCTATTATAAATACAATCCTTGAGGCACCTGGGTGCCTCAGTCAGTTAAGCATCTGACTCTTGGTTTCAGCTCAGGTCATGATCTCTTGGGTTGTAGGATTGAGCCCCAAATCTGGGCTCCACACTCAATGGGGAGTCTGCCTGACATTCTCTCCCCCTCTCTCTGCCCCTCACCCCACTCATACCCGATCAGACACTCTTTCTGTCTCTCTCAAATAAAGAAATAAATCTTCAAATTAATAAATAAACAAATAGCAAATAAATAAATAAATAAATACAATCCTCGAACAAGGAAGTCATTCTTAATAGTTCTTCATTAAGGCCAAAGCTAGTTGGTTAATTTGAGGCTGGATAAAAGATAAAAACCCTAACACTACCCCATCAGTGCTAGGGTTATCACTCATTCAGTTCCAAATGATTTTCCCTCAGGCAGACTGACTAAGCTCTGTGGTCTATGGACTGAATGTTTGTGCCTCCTCAAAACTCGTATGTTGAAACTCTAATCCACGATATTATGGACTTTAGAGATGGAGCCTTACAAGATACCAGATCTGTTGGCACCTTAATCTTGGACTTCCTAACCCCAGAACTATAAGAAATAAATGCATGTTGTTTAAGCCACTAAGACTATGGTAATTTGTTAGCATCCTAAGCTGACTAAGACACCATGCTCATAAGGCTGGGGAGGAAAGAAATAAGTTCACAGATATCTGGCTTCTGAATTAAGTATCTACAAGACAAAGAGACAGCCAGTAATACCTCTTATATCTCTTAGTAGTGGTATTATACCAAATAAGCCTATGCCCTTTTTTTTTCTCTACTTTGAGTTGCCTTATAAAAGGATCCCTTCTGTTTTCCTAGATAAGTTCCTGACCCAAGGAAAAGGGTGAATATGCATTCATTTCTTGCCAGGACAAGTGCAACAGCTTTCTAATCTGTCTTCACGCTTTTCATTAGGTATCTTCACTCCCAACTCCAGACCATTCTCTTCACATCAAAGTTAAAGCAATCTACTCAAAGTGTGATGTTAGATCATCTCACTCATACCTCTGCTTAGAAAACTCAAGGCCCCCTCACTTCAGTTAAAATAAAATCCAACGTCTTTACAAAGTCCTATTTGACTTGATCCCCAACCACCACTTCATATACTCCTTTCTACCATTTCTCACTTACCTGCCAGGTGTTAGTCGTTTTTGCCTTGTTTCCACCCACACATCCACCTCACTTATTTCTATCTCAAGGGCTTTACACTTGCTCTTTTTGGATTTCTCTTTCTACCAGGTGTTTCTGTATGTTTTGCCTCTTCATTATTTAGGTACAGTTCAAATTCTACTACTCTCTTGGAAAAGTTATTCAGACTGTCCAGTCTCAAGTTCCCCTCATCTGCCCGAGTATTTTCTATCATACTACTTTTTGTTTTTTTCATTACATTTATCACAACCCAGGATTCTCTTATTGATAAGCTTATTGCCCATCTTTGTCCACAAAATGCAGCATCTTTGAAAGAAGATACCGTGTCTATACCTGATAGTTCCTGGAACACTCTAGGTGCTCAATAAATACGTGTGATCTGCCTGAGAAAGGAGTGGGGAGAGAAAAACACACCTGGCTATGGATTGTCTTGACATCATGCATATCACTCGAATCATACTTTATAATAAACAAAGAATGAAAGAGTAGCATCACAAACACTTGAAGAAAGGAGTATTTTTTTTCTAGTTTATTTTAGTTGCTTTTGAAAATTTTAGCTACTTTTTTATTTCAGGAAATCACAAAAGGTAAATAATTTGCAGAGACTACAAAGTCAGCCCTCCATACATTTATTTGTACATACACTGTCAGGAGACCTTATTACAATTGCTGCCACACAGTTCCCTGTGCTTGAAGACCTCACATTATTTTTGCTACAAGTGAAGGCAAACAAATGACAAAAAGATGACATGAATAAAATGTTAGATAAATAATTGCAACCTAAAAATTATTTTTAAACTCCTGACTAATTTTGTATCTAAATTCTACCAGGGGAAGTTCACATGAGGGTCACAAGTGAAGAGTGACTTTAGGCAAATAATTTTTCCTCTCTAGTCTTTATTTTCCTTTTCTATAAATTGAGAAACGTTCTAGCTCATATCCCTTCTCCACTCCAAGATCATATGATTATACATGGTACACAAACTATCTCACATATACATTAAAAAATGAATGTATATTATTTATTTATCTGACATATTCCAGTTTAACAAAATGCAATTATAATTTATAGAATGAAAATTAATTTATTTGGTAGACCCAGCATAAATGTTCTCATACTAACAAAATGTGTATTTTTGTAAATTCTGAAAAATAAATAAAGGTAAATTTTGAATATGATGGTAAGATAAATCAGAACTAGACTATAACTTGGTTAATTGAATTTAAATTTTAAAAATCCCCCCCAAAAGAACTAGGCTATTAATAAAAATATTTTGGCCATCTTTTCTTTTTTTTTTTCCTTCCTATTTCCTGTATTATTTGAATAGATAGATAAATGAATGGATAATGTTCTGGATATAATAAAATATTGATAAAAACCTTTTTGTATTTGAATGTAACAAAAGGATTTATATCAACAATCAAGAGAAAGACTTGCAGCAACAGGTAAGAATACCCTGCAGTTGTCTTTATATTCCATTTCAAAGTTACTTTTCTTTCAGAGTCCAGTCTTGGAAGTAATCCAATCACGATAAGCAGTCACTCGTGTGTAAACACCGGGCTTATTCTTCTTAGCACATCCACTACCCCAGCTTACTATTCCAACAAGGTGCCAGTTATTTCTAGAGTCCGGGTAAGCTAGTGGTCCACCAGAATCATTCTAGAAGAAGATAGGAAGACACGTTTCTTGTCCTGTCAAAGAATTTCCTTTTACTGCTTCTCCGGACTTATCCAAAGCCCTGGGCACTCAAAACAGTCCACCCTCTTTTGGGCTCAGAACTGTGGAACTTGGGTTTATTCAAAACCCAGGGCAGATACAAACCAGAATATGCTGCCTACAGCTGTCATATGTTGGATTGGGCAGAGTAGACTTTATAATGAGTTCAGCCTTGACTATGGAGAAAGTGATGTTGCATAACGAAGCCTGAGGCACGGGGGACGTGTGCACATGCTAGACCTCCCGCGGCATCTCTGGATAAGGAAGAGGCAGCACTCTATTGTGCTGATTGCCCAGAAAATAGGGCCAAATTTCTTTTATTACTGGGTATTGTCCTTGGTATGGATTCCTAGACTGAAAACTCCATGAGAGCAGGGATTTTGTTCACCAGAGCTTCTCCGGACTCTGATCCATTACGTGGATCAAAAAAAGCTACTCTATGGAAACCATTAACACACACACAAAACTTTGTGTTGATGAAAGCTTTCATTTAATTAGTACTTTGGGGGAAAATGATTGATATGTCTACACATACCTGACAGGCATCAGCTTTTCCTGACATAAATCCAGCACATAGCATTTTATCAGTCACTGTGCCAGATAATGCATAGGGAGCATTGCAAACTTCGTTATCGATAATCTTCAGAGAGGCTTGTTGAAGTATCACTGGAAGGGGACCTAAAGGCAATAAATTCCGTGTATTATGGGGATCTTAACCTTGATTGTTGAGACAAAGAACATCTATAGAATAAAGTAGATTCTTTTGATCAGCAAGAGCCAGACCGGTCCCAGCATAGATTGGTCTCTGGTGTTTACTGTAGCTGGCTGCTTCACACATAATTCCAACTTTTCCAATTCTTATTCCCAGAGGTATTTTAGAAATTGAAGACAATTTGGCCCTACCACTTGGTTTTCTTTTTGGTTTATTTACTGACTGATAAATTGCATGAAAGAGTGATTGACTGGTTAATTGATTGATTGTTTAAATAATTACTCCCACAAAGCTATTACCTTTTTACAGAAAAACTTACCATTCATATAAAGTGTTCCCCATCCTGTAACTACAACACTGGCGTTTTCTGGGAGCTTCATTTTGGCTTCAGGAAGACAAATCCTACAAACATACTTTGTAAAAGGGACTTCTTCAGCAAGCTGCACAAGGGCAATATCATTATAAACCCCAACCTTGCTATAATTTTCATGAAAAATAATGTTTTGGACTTTCTGTGTCACATATGGTTTATTTACCACAGTTCCAAAGTTGACAACCCAATCATCTGAATTATTTTTCCTGAAAGACACAATTTAATTAAAATACGTATAGTTTTTGAGAAAAAACAGTGTTCATAGTGGTCATTATATCATAACTGTAAGGCACGAGCCTCCCAACCAACACTAGAAACACCAAATTTTTGTTTTTAAAGATGTTTTTGACCCAGAGACGTTGCAAATAAAATAGTGCTGAGGACTATTAGAGCTGTCAGATTTCTGCGAATCCTTCTAACTAGAGCCACTGATGTCTTCTGCTATTAAAACCCCACCCAGGTTCTGAGCATTTGACTTGGGTAGGAGTCATAGGAGCAGCCTCACCGGATGGGACCCAGAATCACTCTTGTTAACAAACACCCTGGATTCCAAGAGCCTGTGGCAGGCTCTGGCCATCTTTGTACATAAAAAATTGTCACTTGTTCTTACCCAATCACCCTATTATGTTTACCAAGTCCATACATCTTGGCTTCTAATTTAAATTTTCTGATCATTTCTCCAGTTTTCCACTGAAACTCTCAATTTAGGATGTAACATCCTATTTAACGTTTCTCACCTTCCCTCAAAATGTCAGATGCTGTTTTTGTTTTGTTTTTAATTTTCAAAAACTTCATGTAATGGTAACACTCTTCAATCCTTCTCCTGTGACTCCCCACAGTCAATGTGTTTCTTAAACTCTACTCCCTTAGAATCAATTCAGGCTCCACCTCCTGAGATTTATATGTAAAAGGTCTGGTGTGTTGCGTAAGGACCCACACTTCAAACAAGTACCCTGGGTGGTCTCCTATCTATGGACTACTTTTTGAAAATTGCTTCAGAAACAAATCTTGCAACCATGCTTTGTAAAAGAGACTTTCTCAGGAAGTAAGCATCGTGTCAATTATAAATGTGCCCGATCAATACAAAAAATTTTCCCAAGCGTATTTTCTAATGTTCCTTTTAACAAACCTTCTCTATTGCAAATTGCTCTTTTGGTTTGCTGCCTACAGAATACAACTTGTGTTGTTCCACCTCAACACATCTGAAGAAGGTGGTTTACCAAATCCAAAATGCATATTGTTCTTTCCCACCTACCCACCCCATCAATCAAATCTTTTATCTTTAGGGTCCAAGTGAATCTTACATCTTCATCCCTCAGCTGGATGTGCTCTCCTTCATTTAATTTTCACAGAACTTACCGTCTTGTATATGTGGCATCTGCTACACTATGCTGACTAATACCTTTGATATATCACATTTAAATATTTTCAGTCAGGTAATAGGCACCTGGAGAGCAAGACAAATAAGCACATAGTAACTGGAACCGGACATACCTGGCGTCACATTCAATTTCCGTTGATTTAGTAGCTGTATGAACTTTGCCAAGTTACATCACCACTTCGTTCAGACCTAGTTTCCTCATCTTTAAATAGATTAATGTATAACTTCCATATAGAATTATTGCTTTGATTAAATAAAATGATGTAAATAAAGTACTTAATGTCAGGCCAAAGTAGGTATTTGCAAAATGTAAATTACTTCTATTCACCTTTTCCTTTTTGACAAATTTATTTTTTTTAAGATCTATTTATTTAGAGAGAGAGAGAGCGAATGTGCACAAGCATGGTGGGGGGAGGGCAGAGGGAGAGGGACAGAGAAATTATCTGTGCTGAGCACGGAGCCTGAAGCAGGACTCCCTCCCACCCTAAGATCATAACCTGAGCAGAAACCAAAAATTGGCTGCCCAACCAACTGTGCCATCCAGGTGCCCCTCCTCTTTGACAAATGTAAATGCTTCTCCTGCCCTTCAGTTATGCAGGTAATTATAATTTCATTTGACCTTGGTGAATGTTCACACATTTAGGCCAGTCCCCACAGATGACCCAAAATAGGCCTGAACCTAGAATCCTACAGTTAGTCAGACTTTCACACTTACTTAGCAAAGCAGTGAGCTGCAGATAATAGCCACCGGCTGCTGATCAGAGATGCCCCACATAAGTGTTGACCTTTCCATTGCATGCTAGCTTGCCATGGCCATGCCCCCACCAGGGCATTCTTCCCATTCACTATTCGGTTGCCTGGTATAATACTGTTGGCCGATCTTCCACAACCTGAAGAAAGGATTTATTTACAGAAGAGCAGCTACCTTTGATTATGCTTTACAAGAAATACATCTTAAAACATTGCTTGAAACCCTTCAGTGATTGTCCAGCAACTACTAAGCAATGCAGTGTCTTTCCTGGAATGTACTGTGATCATGGTACCTGACTCCATCTTGGTTTGGGTGACTTTTACTTACCCTCTTTTTCACTCTCGATCATCTTTTGATGACTTTTCTTTTATCTATTTATTATAATTCTCATGTCTTCAAGTAGATTGCAAATTTCTTGAAGGTGGAGACTTTACTTCATTATGTCTGTATCTTGCACAGCATAGGAAATGCTATCTGTAAAGCCTCATGTGGATAATAGATACACCATAAATATCCATTGAGTGAATGAATGCATAAATGTATCTTGCGTGCAACATGATACTCTAAAGAGAACTCATTTAAAAGGTTCAGAACTATTTTTTATCCTATTATAAATGTATTCAATATAGCTTACTTTCACATTTTCTTATTATCCTAAGTTGTCTTTTCTTCCCTTCAATCTTTTTTATTTTAACTGACTCAGATATGATATTTTTCACTCATGATTCCATTCTTTGAAATCAGTTCTCATTTCATCCTTACAAATGTTAAAATTCATAGACCAGTGTTTTTCAAAATGAAATTCCAGATATATATCTGGTATATCCAATAATTTAGAAAGACCACTTAATGGATTTCCAAATGATATATTTCAGGACGCTTTTTAGAATAATGAGAGGGAAGTATTCGTGAATGTGTTAAATTTATCATAGTTTCTAAACTTACAGTTATTGGTAAGCATTTCAGCATCAGCCTTGCTGATTTCTGAAATTAAAAACAAACCATAAAATTAATAAAATATCATCAAGCAATTATCTTCAACCCAGAAACACGCATGCTAACTTTCCTAGCCCAATTACACCCAACATTTAACTATTCAGACTAGTTCACATACCAGTCATCAGCCCCTCTCCCTCCTACTTATTATATTTTGACCATCTCTTCACGTGTCGACCAAGTAGTATAGGAAAGGGGAAAAGGAAATAAAAAACAAAGCTCTCAATTTTGTGATAGTTACAGTAATATATTTACTGAGGTGAGAAGCTGAGATTCTCACTAAAACAGGGACTGGGAATTAATTATCTTTGGATTTCTTTCCTCATGATAATTCTCATCTCTCGGAAATACTCCTAGTTATCTATAAAGAAAAAAATTCTAATTAAAATTTTATTTCACTGAGCCTATCCTCTTTAAAGTCATCTCACTACTATGATTGAATTAAGAAATTTTGTGAATTTAACTTAAATTCAAATCTCTTTTCTATTGGGAAAAGACTTGATTTTTATTATTATTATTTTTTTAAAGATTCACCCATTTATTAGAAAGAGAGAAACAGTGCAAGCAGGGGGAGGGGCAGAGGGAAAAGGGGAGGATATCAAGCAAACTCCCCACTGAGCATGGAGCTCCATGCAGGGCTTGATCTCCTGACCCTGAGACCATGACCTAAGTTGAAACCAAGAGTCAGATGCTTAACCGACTGAACCCCCAGGGGCCCCTGGGAAGAGACTTTAGAGAGAAAGAGAAAGAGTAGGGAACTACAAGAAGACCCTCCAACAAGTGCTGACTAAACCTACAGGACATAGAGGGGCAGCCTTCTTCCCAATGATAGGCACAGAGCAATCATGTTGTTCTTTTGAGAAGTTCTACCTCAAAGTCACTTGTCATGAGTGCTCCATTGGTGACAGGTATTCTGAGGCAAAGGAGCTATAACTGGCAGCTGTCAGCCTTGATAGCCTTCAAGGACACTAGGATCAACTATCAGTCTGGAAGAACCACAAAACTGAGCTCTGAACTACATGCTTATCATCTAACAGTTCTTTTAACAATCCAAATGAGAGTTTCAAGATCTTTGCAGGATCTTCAAGATCGTTACAGACTTCACTTTCTGTACTGGGGCAAAATCCTATCATTTTCTTCCCTTATTTTCTAGGAAATTATTCCAGACAATTTTCTTCTTTGTTAGTATCATTCCCATTCTTCCACAAGAAGCAGGGAGAACTCACTATCCCCAACTTCCTTCTTACCTAGCAGTCTCCACACTGAATGATCAAGTAAACCCTGAATCTGTTTTCTATATTGAGATCCTCACAAGAGTAGAGTGAAGGGAGGAATAATGCTTCGATTAGGGTCCTTCACCCCCTTTTTTATACATGATGCCTTCCAAGCTCAAATGCATGCCCATAAGAACAGTCGTTCTTATCACTCTTCAAAGATTTTATGGCATTGCCCCTTTCATGCCAACTCATTGGTAGGAGTACCAGAATTTGGGAAGTATATTTTTTTTCCAAAGCAAATTTCTGATACTCCTGGTTCACTTTTTTCCTAGTACTTTTTTTCCCCAAGTAGTCCAGAAAGCTAAGTAATAGAAAATAATGGAAATAAGTGAAATACCTATGAGTCTCATGGAAGTAGGGACTGCATTCCAGAATGCCATGTTGTCTTTCAATATCTGATGTAAGATAGCTTCAATTTCAGTCTTCATGCTATCCCTCTTTGCTGGAGGAAATTTGAATGTCAGCTGTAACTGTACACTTGAGCCATTGGGATCAGGACTAGAAACAACACAAATGTTCTAGTGTGCTATTTCTTGATTTTTGTAAACATTTTGTGAACACATCAAATTTCCTGTATTTTATCATATTTTCTTTACAAATATTGAAGAACAATACACAGATATTGTCTCAGTACGTATAAAGTGCAAGGGTCTCTAAAAATCTTCCAACTGGCTCAGAGGTATTGGTCATAGGAGAAGATGTGAACTTCAAACTAGAAATCAGAATACTTCAAACACATGTGAGAAACTGAGTACTAGTCAACAAATGATTGATGTAGGGTTTATTATAACAGTAAAAACCATGTTGTTGTGCAGATATTTCTAATAACTTTAGAGAAAGAGATAAATGCAGGTCCAGGAAGCATTTGAAAGATAACTCCTAGCATATATTCAGGAGCCACTACTAAGCTTCTCCCTATAATTTCTTATACCTCTCTACCCCAATAGATTTGTACATGAGAAAGCTCAGAAAGATAACTCTAAAGCGTAAAAAGAATATCCATTATCTATATATTCATTACATTCTTTTCATTTTTTTTTAATGATTTTTTATTATATTATGTTAGTCACCATACAGTACATCCCCGGTTTCCAATGTAAGGCTCGATGATTCATTAGTTGTGCATTACATTCTTTTTATTAATTAGGAAAGGAGTTTAACCCATTTTGGGAGACTTTCAAACCAAATCACAATTTTCTAAAAATACCCACAACTTCTATTTTCAATAGAAGGTTTTTGTTTGTAAGTAGGCTAGTTGGTTGGTCTTTTGGCCAGCTGGATTTTTTGTTTTGTTTCGGAAGTTCAGAATTTCCCCAAAATGGATATTGGCAATTACCAAAATACAAATATCCTCTCCCTTTATCACTCATCCCTTGTGCTCTATGATACCCTCCTCCCTGCATTCTTCTTGACCACCACCATACTCAAGCATACTTCAAAGACCTATTTGGACAAATGTTATCTTAAATGACACTAAAATTCACTTTGCTTCACAATCATTATAGTGATAGTGATTACTAAAGAGACCAAAAGAAGATTATTTTGGGAAAGGTGTGGCCAGATGGATATGGATGGGAGAAGAGGACGCTAGTAAGTTAGTAGCAAAATAATCAGGTGGGACTCTTTTTTTTTTTCACAGAGTTACAATGATCTTTCATCATAGTAGTCAGAACTGGCTGCTACTAACAGCCTTATAATTCCCCTTCAAGTGCGGAGATCGCAGATTTGCACAGAACAGTTCTTATTCTGAACAGAAATTTATTAATTGCAATGACATTTTAATTTATGGATCTTTCTTTCTTTTTTTCCTTCTTTCCTTCCTTCTTTCCTTTCTTCCTTCTTTCCTTCTTCCTATTTTTTCTATTGTTGTTATTTAAAACCATGGCTGATGTGACATATCATCTACCTGCCTTTCCATGAGTTCCTGATTGAATTTGTACTTACAGAATTTTGATGACCTGAGAGTTGATATAGTCTTTATATATGCTAGAATTTTGAAAAGCATCAGACATCTGTCAAGAGAAAGAAACAAAGTAGCCACCATATCTGTTTCAATCAAATTTATTATGAAATTATTAAAAGAAATCTCTCACTTACCTTAGTCTCTATATTTTTGCTCAGATCTGTGCTGGCTTGTGAAGCTCCATTTTCACAACTATCATTGTATGTAACTCCAGAAATATGAAAATCACCTTGATAATAGAAAATCTTTCCTGTAAAACAAAGAAATACTCAAAGAATTTTAAAATAACAAGTAGCCTCAAGTCCCCCCATATCTTTGTCTCAAAATTAACATCTGACCCAGATTTTTAAATAATCAGAGGGAGGGAGAGAGAAAGGAAGAAGAAAGCAATGAAAGGGAGTGAATATCCACTCATTCTAGAAATGGCAACTACCCAGCTTTCATGAAGTGATACTCCTCCTTTCTTCATGTGATAATAAATGTCACTACCCCATTGAGCCAGGAATACCCTCAGCATCCACCTCAAAACAGCAATCCAGGCAGCCACTAACAAGCTACCTGAGTGGGCACTAGAGGCGAAATCTAGTTTTCATGTGTAATCTAAATTCTCAGCCTAGTGATTACACAATTACTCTTTCTAAGCACTTCTGATACAGGAAATATTACAAACATTCCCCTTGACTTTCTGGATGATCTCCACCTTCTTATAATTATTCTTCTGCCTCATTTCCTGTCAGCCTGCTTTCTACTCCTTGTAGTCATTCCTTGAGGAATTCCCACTGCCCTACCCTGCCACCAATTGGCTGTGCCATGTTGTTATATCACTTTAGCTTTCTGGAATTTATTTCACTAATCACAAAGACTAAATTGCAAAAAATAAACTCCAAGATCCTCTTTCTTACCATTTCATGCTTTTGATCGATGAAGTCTATCATCAAATAGAAGACGAACAACTACAATCTGCTAATTTTGTGTTACATCCAGTATGCTGAACTTGGGTATTTATAGGTAAGCAGATATTTTTCTTTTTAGGAAACTATTTTATTTTTTTATGTACATTTTATTTATTTATTTGGGAGAGAGAGTGTGTGTGTGAGAGAGAGAGAACACAAGTAGGGGGGAGGGGCAGAGGGAGAGGGAGAGGGAGAAGCAGGCTCCCTGCTGAGCAGGGAGCCTGAAGCAGGACTTGATCCCAGGACCCTGGGATCAGGACCTGAGCTGAAGGCAGACCCTTAACCGACCGAGCCACCTAGGCATCCCAGGTAGACAGATTAATTTGTCAAAAGTCATATACATCATGCCCATATTTAAAGAGACCCTGATGTTTCGATATCTGACTCTAGTTATATTACTGGAAAATCAGATTGATTTGAGGTGCAATTTTTAAGTTTATTTTCCCTTGATTATTTTTATGAATTGAATTGTCCCCTTAGAATTCATATGTTGAAGCCCTAACCCTTTATGTGACTATATTTAGAGATATGGCCTTTAACAAGGCAATTAAGGTTAAATCAGATCATAAATCAGGTCATAGGGTTAAAATAGAAATCAATAGAACTGATAGCCTTATAAGAAGAGACATAAGAGACTGATCCTTCTTTTTCTCTCCCACAAATTACCCTCCCTCAACCCCATATGCCACAGAAAAAAGGCTATGTGAGGCTATAGTGACCCTGCTGGCACTCTGATCTTGGCTTCCAGCCTCCAAAACTGTGAGAAGATAAATATTTGTTGTTTAAGACACCTAGTCTGTGGTATTCTGTTATGGCAGCTTGAGCTGAATAGTACAATTATTTAGATAAATTGAGTGGGAATCTATCTGTACCCTACACTGTGGTCTTTAAAATCGTAATCAGTTTTACAGACATAGTAACGATCAGTATTTACATAGTAATCTGTCCACATCCAAAGTTTATAATAAAATCTATTTTAAGATAGAAATATATTTTATTACCTTTATAAAACATTGCTTTAGACCCATGGATTGCAACACTATCTATATATTGGAATAACTACAGAGCTTCTAAAAGGCACCTATGGGCAGGTCCTGCCCCAGTTCCACTGAATCAGAAAAACTAAGGGAATGGACACTTCTTTAAAAGAGCTCCACAGGTGATTCTGAGAGGAAGCCAGGGTTTAGCACTACTAGATTAACTATCTGAAGGATTTTGCAATTGTTTGTAAATGTCTGTGTAAGCTTTTGGAAATAGTTTTGTTAGATAAAATACTTAAGAAAGAGCTGAACCAGTCATTTCTAGAATAATGATCCTTGTGGAATATTAATCTCTGAGTTAATCCAAGAAGTGGAAACTCAAAAATAATGTCTTGAAAACAATAGATATATTCAGACAGAGAAACTAATTTCATACCACTTGAATAAGAGATTACTCTAGGTGTTATCCAACTTAAGTTGTTCTTAGTATTAACAAAATTGTATTCGTTCTTAAGTCAGAATCCTAGAGCAAACCCATCTCTCAAGATGACTCCAGACGACCTTTACAACAGGGTTTTGAGTGAATATTTGTACTTCACAAGGAGCCCAGTTCAATTAACTTAATTTCAGGTAATATAAGCCCACCTAGCCTTGTATTTGAAATTGTAGGTGATTGACCATGTAGAGAAAGTCAAGGGCAAATTCTCGTCCCACACATGTCCTGCTTGAGCCAGGGCATCTGCAGTTCTCCCTTTTGCATGACTCTGTCCATGAATGCATTGTTTCTCCAGAAGAAGGGATCTTTAAAATACAAATTATATTTTGGAAGGATAACTAATTAAGCTACTGGGCTTCTTCACCAGGCTTGATTTGGTAAACTTGGAGCAAATTTCCTTAAGGGGAAATTATGTAATGAATGCTATTTTTTAATGAGCAGAATCAAACTTAGGACAGAAGGATCCAGACTACGGATAGTTCAGACATGGCAGGCAAGAGACTGTAAGCATTCGTTACCCTTCTGAAGGACAAGTTTTGAAATTTGAGACCAAGATGGTTAGAGAAAACAAAGGATACCTGGATGGCTCTGTTGGTTAAGCTCCCAACTCTTGGTTTCTGCTCAAATCATGATATCATGGGTGGTGAGATCAGGCCCTACCTAGGGATCTGTGCTCAGCAGGGAGTCTTCTTGAAGATTCTCTCCCTCTGTCCCTCCCCCCACTTGTTCTCTCTCTCAAATAAATAAATCTTAAAAAAAAAGAGAGAGAAAACAAAGGAGAGGCCAGGTTGAAGGAAAAGCTGGAATTGTCACAGTATTAGGAAAGTGCATCCTACACTTCATTATTATATAAGGTAATATATTTCAGAGGAATAAAACAGAAAAACATATGATAAAGTAGAATAATACACTTGAATGTTAAGGTCTGGGTTTATGCTCATTTATGACACTTAAAAGCCTGTAATAATAAGCACTTGACTTTTCTCAATCTTGATTTTTTGCATGTGAAAACAAAGATAGTAGTAAAACCTACCCTTCCTAGCTCAAAGGATTATTATGAGGATCAAGTGGAATAATGGATGTCAAATTTCTTTGAAAACATTAAATAGCTACACAAATTTAAGGTTTTATTTTCTTGAAAGGTAAAAATAAATTGGAAAACCAAGCATTCTGAATGTAGTGTTAACAAAAATTTTAAAAATAAGATCAAATTTATATAAACATACAATCACTTCTACTATCTACTATTAGATAAGACATTTGTGTGTATGAAAGACCTCAATGTGAGACAGGAATCCATCAAAATCCTCTTTGACCTTAGCTGCAGCAACTTCTTGCTAGACGTGTCTTCAAAGGCAAAGGAAACAAAAGCAAAAATGAACTATTGGGACTTCATCAAGACAAAAAGCTTTTGCACAGCAAAGGAAACAGTCAACAAAACTAAAAGGCAACCTACAGAATGGGAGAAATTATTTGCAAATGCCTTATCAGATAAAAGACTAGTATCCAAAATCTATAAAGAATTTATCAAACTCAACACTCCAAAACCAAAAAATACAGTCAAGAAATGGGCAGAAGACATGAACAGACATTTCTCCAAAGAAGACATACAAATGGCCAACAGACACATGAAAAAATGCTCAACATCACTCAGCATCAGAGAAATACAAATCAAAGACAATGAGATACCACCTCACACCTGTCAGAATGGCTAAAATTAACAACTCAGGAAACAGCAGATGTTGGCAAGGATGCAGAGAAAGGGGAATCCTCTTATACTGGTACTGGGAATGCAAATTGGTGCAGGCACTCTGGAAGTCAGCGTGGAGATTCTTCAAAAAGTTAAAAATAGAGCTACCCTATGACCCAGCAATTGCACTATTAGGTATTTATCCAAAGGATCCAAGCATAGTGGTTTGTAGGGGAACATGCACTCCAAAGTTTATAGCAGCAAAGTCCACAATAGCCAAACTGTGGAAAGAGCCCAGATGCCCATCGACCAATGAATGCATAAAGAAAAGGGGTATATATACCCCATATATTATATGTATATATTATATATATATATATATATGTATATATATATATAAAGAAAAAAATCATATTATTCCACTCATATGTGCAATTTAAGAAATAAAACAGATGAACATAGGGAAAGGGAAGAAAAAATAAGATGAAAAGAGAGAAAGAGACAAACCATAGAGTCTCTTAACTATAGGAAACAAATTGAGGGTTATTGGAGAGGAGGTGGGTGGGAGGATGGGGTAACCAGGTGATGGGCATTAAAGAGAGCACTTGATGTAATGAGCACTGGGTGTTATATGCAACTGATGAATCACTAAATTATCTCTGAAACTAATAATAAACTGTATGTTAATTAAATTGAATTAAATTAAAAAAAAAAGAAGATGAGACATTTGTGGATTATCCATTGCTATTTAGCAAGTATACCTTAACAACCAGAATTGAGCCAAGAAGAGTAGGGATTTCCAAATTTTTAGGTGTATTTGCTAAAATATATAACAATTCAACTACTAACCTACTGCATAAGCTCCTTTATTGACAATGCATTTGGCCTCAAAATATTGAACTTTTCAGTCTTGCCCATATTCTCATTGCAGGTAATATATGTTACAGAGTGGCTCAAGGAGGCATTTGATTCAAAAAAATTTATATACTTTGGTATTAAATAATAGAGAATTGTTAAGTTGTAATAACATAGTAAATAGATGAGAACATTTCCATGAAGAAATTTAATATTCATATTATTTCTTATCAATTTCTAAAAATAAAAGGAGATTTAGTAGTAAGGATGAAAATGAAAGATAGATGATACTGACCAACTGCCAGAAAATGAACAAGGAGACCAATAGTTACTCCCAAGATTGCTGTCACTCCAAAAAAAATAAGGATCACCATCCATACTGGCCAAGATCTTCTCTGGGAAGATACGCTGTACCTAAGAAAGGAAAAGAAAATGGCTCAAATCAGATGATAGACATTCTAAATGTACCTGGCTCTCCTTCAACTCATTCAACATAATTTATAATTTATGATGAGGCCCCTATGTTAGCATGAAACGTAGAAGCCTTAAACATCTCAAAGAGGATAGATCCCAATGCTCATTCATTAAAAAAATCATATTTGAGTACTGTGTTAGCTTCCAGGGATATAGCAGTGAGCAAGATTCACATCGTTTCTCTGAGGAGAAATTGATTTGCTCTTTTTATTTATCTAAAGTAGGTTACAAAACACTAGGTGTGGTCTGATTGCATTTTTGACTATAGTAATATCATGTACATGGACATATATGGATTTATAAACAAATATAGAATATAAACATTTATAAGTTTTAATTAAATGTGAAAGGGAATATCATGATGCTAACCACAGTTATCTCATGTTATAAATTAATAAATAAAAATAAATTAATTTTATTAGTTATTTATTATTTATATTTATCTATTATTTATATATGATTTATATAGTATTATTTATTTATTTATTATTAAAAATAGATAATAAATAAATTAAGAGACAGGTAAGTTTCATCATCAAAGCCAATCAATTAGATGAAAAATAATCATACGGTGACTTGGCATCACCCAAATGGAGTGGTCTAGGATTACGATTAGGTTTTATGGGTACCCTCAGTCTAATCTATATAAAGTTTAGACACTAGTTATTTATCCTGCATATTTTGAAAGACACGATGTCATGAAATTGCTGATTTGGAAGAAGTGTTATAACAAACACTGGTAAAATTCTGATTTAAGGGCTCCCTGGGTGGTTCGGTCAGTTAAATGTCTGCCTTCAGCTCAGGTCATGATCTCACGGGGTCCTGGGAATGAGCCCTACAAAGGGCTCCTGCTCAGTGGGGAGCCTGCTTCTCCTTCTCCCTCTGCCCCTCCTCCCCTGCTCATGCTCATTCTCTCTCTCTCAAATAAATAAATAAAATCTTTTTTAAAAATCTGATTTCAAATTTCAAAATAGCCTTAGCTGTTTCTTCAATCTCTCGTATTCTGTATCATCCTACACAAAACTTGTAAAACAGAGGAGTTTGTAATCAGGGCATATATTTGGCACATTAGATATTCCCTATGAATATGAGAATCTTTCTGTTTTGATCCCTTTAGGACCAATTTATTTTTAGGTAGAGAAGTTCCTTTAAAAAACAAATATTACCTTATGACACAACTGTGTAACTCCACCTAGTCTTATTCCCTCTCTGCTCTGTTCTCTTTCTTAATCCTACCTCTTCTCTATTCCCCTTTGAGGACTTGTTAATTAGTGTTTCCTAGAACCATAATTATTTGTCAAAGCTCTTCAAAGAAACTCCCTATTTCAGATGCATTCATGTGTGCTTTCGTACTGGAATCCTGCTGTTTAATCTCATCCTCAGAGCAAAAAAGCTATTCAGGTATTGTGTTTCTTACACTAGATGAATCACACTTTAAAAGGAGTATGCAATTAAGGTAATTAATAGCTATTTAGAACCTTATGACTATCTGATAATAAGTCTCTTCTAGTAACTAGAAATGTTTACTGTGATATTGAGGTCTCAGATTTGTTTTGGATTAGCCAGTTGTAACTCAGTCTGGTAGCTTAGTCTTTCTGAGACATGCAAATTAATTTGAGGGACTTTAACACTATGTAGCCTGAATAGTGACTCCAAAGTAGCTGAAATCTATATTTCTATACAAGTAATCACCACGTTACAAAATATATTTCTTTGAAAGCTCCTTTTAGAAGGTCTCAGAAGTGCTAGAGAATACTTTTTTTCTTTACTATAGCACGGATGATTTTTTTCCCCTTCGTTATGTATTTCTTCCTATCATAAACAATTAAGGAGATATTTTACATCTAAAACATCACAGTGATTTATGTTTTATTCAGCCCTTCCTCGAGTAAATGTGATTAATGGACTCTAGGAATTAATTATTATTTTTGAATAAGAGCTGAAATTATTTAAATGATGTTCTAAATATTTTAAAAGATCCATTCATGAAACAATTTACTTTCTCATTTATCAAATTAATTTTGGCCATTTTTTTTTAAACAGAAATCTGCATTCCAGAACGAATTCATTTAACAAAGAAAACAGATTAAAAATTAATCTTCAGTGAATTTAACCAGCTCCACATACTTAGTTAAACTATAACTGCCTCATTTTTTTATTGAATCTAATTCAAGTAATGTCTTATCACTATTCTGGCATAATCAACATTCCCCTTAATCAAATTACAATAATAATGTCAATAAAAATAATGGCAACTGCATGATTCACAATTTTAAAGCATCAATCTCACTATAATTTATCCCCACAGTCCATACCAACTATTATTTCCTAGATTAGATTTTCTTATAACTACCTTCTGATATTGCATTAGCAGTTAAACTGCAAAGCTTTGCAATAACTGTAATTTTCATTTATTAGAATTTAATTTACAGACCATTTGAATTAGATGCACCTGAATTCTGTTACACAGTGAAGAGTGTTAAAGCAAGATTCCAGTGCAAAATTCCCCAAATATTATAAAGATAGAATTTTTTTTTCCATAGAAGACTTTGAGTCATTAGAGAAAGAGTTGTATATAAGGAACAGAGAAATTAATGATCAAATGAGTTGAGTGGCTTCCACCTCTAACTTTCCCCTGGAATTCTGGAAAAGCAGAGAGCCTACAGAGGGAATTCATTTGAAAACCTATGAAGTTTTGAGGACCCTCTGCAGTCTGCCAGCTGCCAATTCGGGACCTGGATTATAAGTACATTATCCAAAAATCTATAATGGAATTTATATTTTTAAATTATTGCCAAGAAAATATTTTCATATTAGAAAATATTATTTCAATTACATTACTAGAGAACAAAAATGGTTGTGTTCTTATTAAAAAGTAAGCAAAATTTTGCTGAAATTGGATTCTTTTTTTTTCCAACTTTCTGAAACTTTCCCAGAGAATTCGCAGAGTCTTTGGACCTCAGAAACAATAGCATTTTTTTTAGCAGTGTACAGAAATAAAAATCTAAATTATAGAAAGCAAGCAGTTAACAAAAAGCTAGAAGATACTCTAAGAACTTGCTAGGGTTTGTAGACTTACTCTCCCAAATAAAATCCCATTTACCTGTACATAGTATTCCGATTGTTGCGGTATTGTCAGGGACAATGATGGTGATGATGGTGATGATATTGATGGTGGTGACAATGATGATAGTGATAATTAAAATAAGGGTCTTCTGGTGTAGCTTTTAAGGATATCAGTGTTTCCCAGGTTTATGTGCTACATCCTGTGTTGATTGGTTTGTTTTTATGGGCTGGGTGAAATGTAGAGAACAAATATGATGAAACTTGTCTGACTAGTATTAATGACTACCATATTTCTATGGTTTCAAGATAGGAGTCATCCAGGGAATCACAAACTTCCTTGACTTGGCCATTTAGAAAAAAATAATAGCCTACTCTTAGATTGGTTACCTAGTAGGTATACCCAAGAAACAGCTTTGTGGTAAATTGGGATAATCCTATCTCTGTGTTTGGCCAGTTTCATTATATTGGCTTCTTCTTCCTCAGTTGACATCAGCTATGACTAGGCAGAAGTTTCTGATAAATGATTTTTCACAAGGCATCAGTTTTAATATAACTAATATTGCCGTCATTCTGGTGTAAAAGAAATTGTATTTCATTGTGATTTACATGTAAATTTCCCTAATTACCAGTGAGAATAATTCTCATTCTCATTCTGGGTTTCCTCTCCTGAGAATTCTGTTCATATATCTAGCTTATTTTTTTCTATTAGGTTATTTATCTTTTTTCTTATGGATATATGTGAGTTCTTTATGTATACTGGCTATTGCAATTCTGTATGTAAGGAGCTTGGAAGTTGTCATTTCATCCTAACAAGAAGTATAAAGCTTAACAGACTATGAAGTCAGCAACTCTTTTTTTGGATCCATAACAGAGGGGAGGATACAGAGCAAACAACTGTCCCAAATACTGGAGAGATAAAGAGAATACAGTGAGTCAAGACTCACTGAGTCAAGACTCAAGAGCAAGAACGATCAGAACAGAACGAGTGTCAGGAAAGGAAAACCTAACATGTAATTGACAAACTGCTGGAGATTTGATATGGATAACTGAGAGTTAAAAACTCCAGAGGGACCCAGTCATCGGGGGAAACCCACAGTATTGTGAGATTCACCTCCAGAAATTCAACCAGATTCCCACAATAAATATTGAAGAAAAATCCATTTGGGCTTCTGGCAGGGAGACAGAAAAGGGAACCATTTTGAAATATTCCAGAGCACTCTATTCTTCTTAATAAGGCCTGTCTTTGGGTATAACTATTTAATCAAAGCCTAACCTACTGGGGTATTAACAGAACCTAACTAACATGGGAAAGGGAAATACCCAACTACAGACCATTCTGCCATCCTGAGAACAGAGGGTAAAAAAACTGAGAAACACTTGTGAAGTTCATAGTCTAGAGGCATAGACTCACTAAAAGAGTAGACTTAATCATCAGACTATAGAACATTCCTTCTTCCTGCACATTGCCACCACATTACTAAAGGCCTATTTATAGTAGTTCCTTTTACCTGGTACATCATACCCAGCTATCAAGGAAAATTTAGAAGACATACCAAAAGGCAAAAAGCAAAAGGAAAAAAAAAAACCCTCAATTTGAAGAGAGAGAGCAAGCATCAGAACCAGACATGGCAGGGATGTTGGAATTATTATACCAGGAATTTAAAACAGCTATGATTAATATGCTGACAGCTTTAATGGATAAAGTAGACAGCATGCAAGAACAGAGGGGCAATGTAAGCAGAGAGATGGAAATCCTACAAAAGAACTGAAATGCTAGAGGTTAAAAACAACAACAACACTTAACAGAAATGAAGAGTGACTTTGAAGGGACATAACAACCCTTAATGTGTATGTACCTAATTATAGTGTCAAACTAATACATGAGGCAAAAAGTGACAGAACTGCAAGGAGAAATAGATTAATTCATTACCATAGTTGGAGACATACATAGAGACACATCTGTATCAGAAATGGACAGATCCAGCAGGCAGAAGATCAGTAGGAACATAGTTGAACTTAATACCATCAATCAACTGAATGTAATTGATATCTATAGACTACTTCATCCAATAACAATAGAATACAAATTCTTCTCAAGATCACATGGAATATTCTGGACCACCTGCTGGACCACAAAATACACTTTGACAAATTTAAAAGAATAGAAATCACACATTGTCAGTTGGCATGCCACAATGAAATTTAATTAGAAATAGCAATAACAGGGGTGCCTGGGTGGCACAGCAGTTAAGCATCTGCCTTCGGCTCAGGGTGTGATCCCGGTGTTGTGGGATCGAGCCCCACATCAGGCTCTTCCGCTATGAGCCTGCTTCTTCCTCTCCCACTCCCCCCGCTTGTGTTCCCTCTCTCGCTGGCTGTCTCTATCTCTGTCAAATAAATAAATAAAATCTTTAAAAAAAAAAAGAAATAGCAATAACAGAAAGATAACTGAAAATCCCAGCTTATGTGGAGGTTAAATAACATGCTTCTAAATAACATCAGTCATTTGAGAGAACTCAAGAGAATTTTTTAAATATTTTGACCTAAATGAAACAAAAACACAGCTTATCAAAATTTGTGGGATGCAGTGAATAGAAGGAAATTTATAGCATTGAATACATATACAGTTGACCCCTAAACAACAAGAGGCTTAGGGGTGTCGACCCCCCTGTGGAGTCAAAAATATGCATATAACTTGACTCCCCAAAACTTAACTACTAATAACCTACTGTTGACTGGAAGCCTTACCAAGAACATAAATAGTTAACACATATTTTGTATGTATATGTATTATGTACTGTGTCCTTACAATAAAGTAAGCTAGAGAAAAGAAAATATTATTAAGAAAATTTTAAGGAAGAGAAAATACATTTATACTACTGTAAAAAATCTGTTAAGTGGACCTGGGCAATTCAAACCTGTGGCTGTTCAAGGGTCAAATGTATTCATTTGATTTATTCTGTCCTATTGTAAATGGTATTATTCTTTAAATTTCATGTTATACGTGTTGCTGGCATATAAAAATAAAATTGATTTTTGTATATTGGCCATCTTTCCAGAAAACTTATTTGATTTATTTTTTTTAATTTGAACATTCTTTTGAATATTTATCATACACCTGCATCATCAAGTTATCTGAAGGTAAGAATAGAATTACTACTTCCTTTCCATCGCTTATATTTTGTATTTTGTATTGGTTGATTGTTTGACTGATTCATTGTTTCAGCCTTCTGTCCTAGAACTCTAGTACATTGCTGAAAAAAATGAGGATACCAGGCATCCTTCTTTTGTTCTCAATTTCAGGGAGAGGCTTTCAGTGTTTCACTATTCAATAGGATGTTTGCTGTCACTTTATCAGAATAAGTAAGTTATTTTCTGTTTTTAGTTTAATGTGTTTTATAATAAATGAACTTTGAATTTGATTGAACACTTTTTTTGCATAATTGAAATAATCATACCTCTTTTCTACCTTTACTTGATCAATGTTGTAAGTCACATTGATTGATTGATATTTAATATTAAACCAACTCTGTATTTCTGGAATAATCTCAACTTGATTGTAATCTAGTATACATTTTATGTATCACTAGGTTTCATATGCTAGTTTGTTTAAGATTTTTGCATCCATGCTTCTGAGAGAGGATGGCACAATTTTCCTGTCTTTTAATATCATTGTTAAGTTTTGTAATCAGAGTTATGTTGGCCTTATAAAACAAGGTGGGAAATAACTATCTTACTGCAAATAAATTTTAAAATTTATATGAAGTAAAAAAAATTCCTAGAAAAAAAAAAGAAACTTAAGTTGCCAAAACTGACATAATCACCACTATAAGAATTGCCACCTGCCTTTTCAAGTATACTACATTTTGGACTTCGCATAAACTTGAAATAAACTTTCCATTTTACCAACTCAGTGAGATTCAGGAATTTATCTCTTGAAATAGCTAATAGTAAAAATATCATCTGTAACAAATATAAATGTTATATCTCTTCTTCCACTTGATTTGCTTCTAGTATCAGAAATAGAAACTGTGGACTGGTGTGGTTCTCCAACTTTCCATGGATGAAGAGCACTGCTGATGAAACAGGATAAACCTTTCTCCCATTTTGAACAAGGCCTAAAATTTCAGTACTCATGCCATTTTTCTCTTCTCAGCCCCATAATCACAAAAGACCTGTCAGTCCTTAAAGGAAAACCACAGATGTCATGTTATAGTTATGGTCTTGTTGAATCATCGTTCGTTAAATGACTTAGTTATAGAATGTACATTTGTTCCAAGGACACTCCCACAGACATCATGTCCTGGCTTCAATTCAACCATGAAGTCTCAATGTCAGCTTGGATAGGAATTATTCAAATGCTTTGCAGCAACTGGAATTATCCACCCCATGATGGTACTTCCTCTTCCTGGGTAAATATTTTTCCCAAAAGCTTTATCATATTATTTGCATCTATATCTATTTATTTTCAAAGTCCTTCAAAACTGTCTTAAGGCTTTCTACTGAATCTTCTACAAAAACTCTGGCCCACACTAATTTATTAGTTTTTGTGATAAAATTTCACATACCTCATAACAACTAATTATTAATTACTATTCTATTTGTGCCATATCTGTTTCCCCAAGTAGACTATAAAGTCCTGAAGTATAGGGATTATGTCATACTAATTTTTCATACATTCTAGATTTTTTTTTTTTTTGAGGAAGTGAGCAAGAGAGAGCATGGACAAAGGGACTTAAGCAGGCTCCACACTGAGCATGGAGCCTGATGGGGTGCTCCATCTCGCAATCCTAAGATCATGACCTGACCCAAAATCAAGAGTCCAACACTGAACTGACTGAGCCATTCAGGCATCCCAATTCCAGATTCTCAATAAACATAGGTTGTCTGATTTTTTTTTTAAAGATTTTATTTATTTATGTGACAGAGAGACAGCCAGCGAGAAAGGGAACACAGCAGGGGAGTGGGAGAGGAAGAAGCAGGCTCCCAGCGGAGGAGCCCGATGTGGGACTCGATTCTGGAACGCCGGGATCACACCCTGAGCCGAAGGCAGACGCTTAACGACTGCGCCACCCAGGCGCCCCAGGTTGTCTGATTCTTACAACATGGAACAGAAAGCTAGGATTTCTTCTCCTTTCTTTCTATTGTTTGTTACTCCTACATGGTATTTGGTTCTTCATAATACCATTTTCTTCTGCATTTCCAGTAACATTTTGGGTTAGCTTAGGTGGTGAGCTAACAGAGACCTTTTTAATTACAGCAAACTTAGAAGCTCAGTTTTACCAGTAAAGCCCATGTGATCATGCTGTAGGGAATTGTTTAATATTTGTCAAATTCATGAGACGTACTTTTCTGGCCAAGATGTCATTTAGTTAACCTAGAATGGGAGCTACCCTGTTCCTTGTGTATAAAATCCATAACTACGAAACTAGCTACATATTCTCAAGGAAACAGTGTAACCTAGTCAATAGGCCTGTTATTCAATAAGCAATGTATATGTATCAAAACCAAATATTCCAATACTTGACTGCCTACTTCCTGTAAGTCCTCTAGAGTAAAACACCATTTCTTATGCAATGGTAATTTTTGTTGCTGAAAATACAATTTGACTATATAATCTGTTACTATGGAGGATAATTGAGGGAAAATTGACATGCCTTGCCAGCCTTATAATATAGTGAACTGAAGCCCAACATTACTCAAAAGATAAGAGACTAAACTGCTGTTCAATGAGTTTCAGTCTTCTTGTAAGAAGACTTACTAAGAGTACTTACAAGTGAAACCGTGGCAGTGCTACAACTATTGTCAATGGAATTTTAATATTTCATAAATTAGAGAAATAAAAGAACAGAGATAATAGTTTATTTTTTACCCAAGAAAAGTTGATATTTAAAATCATTTATCCCTGAGTCTGACATCAATTTGAGGTTCAAAAAAATTCAGAATAAATTATTAAAAGTATGGCTTGGGCAAATGTAAAAATTGGAAACAATCATTACTTGAAGCCTATGTGTTGTTGGATTAACCTTATATCCCCTTAGATTAGAAGATTAGGGCAGTGTGATAGAGTTATGCAGAAGTACTGCTATTCTCATCATCTTAATAATTATTATCATCATTCATATAACAAAAATAATAGTCGCCTCTTATCGAAGGTATACCATCATCACTTCCAATGTTTTTATATACACCATTTCATATTAAAATTTTCAACAATTCCATAAGTACTGTCATTCTCATTTTACAAGTGAAGAAATTGAACTTCACAGAGTTTAGGGGTGCCTGGGTGCTCAGTCGATTAAGTGTCTGCCTTGGACTTGGATCATGATCTCAGGGTCCTGGGATCGAGTCCCGCATCAGGCTCTGCACTCAGTGAGGAATCTGCTTCTCCCTCCCTCTCTGCCCCTCTCCCCCTGCTCCTGTGCTCTCTCTAAAATAAATAAATAAAATCTTTTAAAAAATAGTTTTGAACTTCATAAAGTGTAAATTACTTGTCAAAGATTACATGGATAGAGTAAATCCAGACTAATTTTTTTAAATAAATGGGACTGGAATTTCCAGTAATGATGGGCTAAGCAATTTAGACCAACACTTCTGACAATTATAGTAAGAAAAATGAAAAATATATATAGTTAAAATTCTTTTGAAGGGATCATAGAGCTAACAAGACAATGAAGAATTCCAAGGCCAAGATCTAGGTGAAGATAAATCCAAAGAAATTAGCCTCTTATTTGTAGCCACTATTTTTGAAAAAAGATGCTGAGAGTCTTAAAAGCTGAAGAGGGCATCTGACAGTATCAAGGAAACAAGGTCAAAAATGGAATCCAGGATCTGCTATGGGTTGGTAACCTTCACCATGATGGAAGTTGGACTTTTGAAAGGCGGTATCCTAAGTGTAAATATATGCTTTATGCCTAAAATTGGATATCTTTATGGGAAAAAAAGATATTCCTACTTTAGGGAGATCATAAATCTTAATGTAAAGGGTAAAAAAAATCTTTCGGAAGGTGATTTATTAAAAGATCTTTATGATCTTGAAGAAAGCAAAGCCTTTGCACAAGGAGTATACAAAAAGTATTAACCATAAAAGAAAAAAAAATGATACATTAGACCACATTTAGAAATCCTATTTATCAAAAGACCCATTAAGAATGTGAAAGGGAAGCCACAGAATGGAAAATACCTTTGCAGTGCACTTTTCTGGCAAAAAAAACAACAACAACAAAAAAAAAGTATATGCAGAATAGATAAAGCACTGATGTAAGTTGATGTTTTAATAAGGCAGACATCCAAATGGGGGGAAAAAACTTAAATAGACACTTCAAAAAAGTTAAGATATATAAATGTCCATAGTCATATGATAAGATGTTCAACTTCAGTAGTCATCAGGGAAATGGAAATTAAAACCACTCTATATTGATCATTTTGGCTTAAGTTTAAAAAAAAGTAATAATACTTAGGTTGGTGGGGAACAGGAGCTACTGAATCACTGCTGGTGGAAGTGTTAATTGGTGTAGCCACTTTGGGACACGGCTTGTCAGTTTCTACTAAAGCAGAATTTGTGCATGCCTTTCAACCCAGCAATTTCACTCCTATTTTAAACCCACCACAAATGGCATACTTATGTGCACCAAAACCATATACAAGAACATTCCCAGCAACACCATTCACCATAGCTCCAACGTGGAAACAACCCAAATGTCCATCCACAATAGAATGGCTACATACTTATGGTATTTTCATTCAATTAAATATTCTACAGTACTTCAAGTAAAAGAACTTCAGATACATGCAGAAACATCGATGAATCTCACAAGTGGAAGAAATAGACACAAAATAATATGTCCTATCCACTTCTGTAATATTCAAACACTTAGATCTAAATTGTAAAGTTAGAAATCCAGGATAGTGTTTGCTTTTTGGACAAAAAGGCACATTGCTTGGGGGAAATTTTTTTGGAGGGGTAGGTGGGATGAAGCTTCTGGATGCTGGCAGTGCACTATTTCTTGATTAGGTGGTAATTACATGAGTGGTGGCTTTGTAACAATTCATTGATCTGTACGTTTGTCTTCAGTATTCTTTTCTATGTGTGTTATACTCCACAGCAAATTTCTGGAAAAAGAATAATATGTAAGCTATTAAAAAAGGAATTATTTCTGTATGAAAGCAAAATAAAGAGCCTGTCAACAATATGTACTGAAAATTTACTGCACAGCACCTTATAAGTACTGTGGAGGTAGATATAAAAGATAGAGAAACGAATTCATCTGCCACCTAAATAGATTACATGTGATAAAAGAAATCAAATATGTTTTTAACACATGTGAATATTATTATAATAGCTAAATGACTTTTTTCAAGAAAACTGACATGTTTAAGAGATAACATATTCCAATGCACCTTTCAAATGGAATTTTTGTAAAAAGAAAATGAGTATTCATTATTTACTTATAAACAAAGCATAAAATTTTAAACACACTGCTGATGCTCAAACCTTTATTCTCAATCTTTATAGCTGTAAATATATTTATGTGATAAATTTGATTTTGTTCATACAATTAAAAATTTTAGATTTCTCCTTAGTATTACTTCCCAAGTATTATAGAAGGAACTACTCAAATTATATATACTATACATTTTATTATGAGTTGCAATATATTTTCAGCTTTGTGAAAATGTCAGTTTTTGATACTGCTTCACAAGTTTGTTTTGTTTTGTTTTTTTGAAGAGTGCATTCACAAATGGCAATTGAGTTCTTCTCTTTTATAATTTTTTTAAACGTAGATATCCTAATTGTGCTCCCAGAATTACCTCACTTGAAGAGGCAAGTTTTCATTACTGGTTTAAGCTCTGATTTCTATATGGAGTCTTACCTACATATTTCTCTTTGGAAAAAAGCCCATTTTTAAATGGTACACTGAGTGCAATTTAGTTAGTACTGTCTTTATATTTATTTTCAAATATAAGATTAGTTTTTGTAGGCACTGTGGCTAATTTAAACCATAAAAATAAGACAAAACTAATAAATTCATATGGTATATGTAATAGCAATTACAAAAGAAATTATTCTTTCCAACATGATTCTGGTAAGGATTCAAGTCAATTTTTCTGGATGTTTTCCTCATCTGGTTCTTATATTCTTGGAGAGCCTCCCACCTTCTTTCTCCTTAGCCCAATTCTCACAGACCTTTCACCACAAATTGCATTGGAAGCCATCACGTTTAATCCCCTCTTGCCCTTAATCCCTGTTCATATCACTCATTTCAGGACCTCTAAACTCCCAGCTCAGGCTTGTCCTATTCTCTAATGAGTCCTTCTCATTCCTTTTTCCAACTCTCTGAAAAGTCTGCTGCGTGTTCTTTGGAAGTCACAGTATGATTTCTGCAAAATCTTCATGTCCTGAATTGCTTCTCCAAACATCATCATCTTGCTCTAACTGGAACCTGACTCTCCTCCAGCATAAAGATTTCTTCACCACCATTTAAGTGGTGGCTATTCTTTCTCCACCCTTTTACCACTGTCCATATAGGTGAAGAGGATATTTCCTTGTTCATCATTGCCAATTTCAAATCATTATTCCTCTTTGCTCCCTGAAATGAAATTGTATGCTACTATAACTCTACGTGGGACGTATTGTAGATTCATATGGGAGGTGGTGTGGTAGGCTGAATAATGGCCACCAATAGATATCAGGTCCTAATTCCTGGAACCTGAAATGTTACCTTATGAGGAAAAAGTGTCTTTGTAGTTGTGAGTAATTTAAGGATCTTGACATGAAGAGGTCATCTTTGATGATTGAAGTGGGCTGTAAATTCAACTGCAAGTGTCCTTATAAGAGAGAGGCAGAGGGAAACTGGACAAGGGGAAGAGGAGAAAGGCATGTGAAGATGATAACAGAGATTGGAGTGATGTGACCACAAGCCAAGGTGTGTGGCAGCCACAAGAAACTGGAAAAGTAAGGGAGTCGATACTGCCCTAAGGCCTCTAAAGGAGGGCTAATGTGGCTTTTAACATTAATAGTAAGGGACAGTGACCTGAGATAAAGCTGAGAGAGAGTCAGGGACTAGATCTGGTAGGCCATGTTAGGATTTCTTCATCCTAAAGCAAAGGTACAGTTGTTGGATATTTTAAGCAGGGGAATGATCTAAACAATTTTGCATTCTAGAGAGATCACCCTGCCTAGAGAAGGGCTATTGTGTAGAGGGCAGCAAGAGAGGATGTAGAGAGCTCAGTTACAAAGTACTTGTAGAAGTTCAGGTAGGTTATTTGGTCATGCAAGCAGAGCCCTCAATAATGAGATTAATGCCTTTTTATAAAAGAGACCCTGAAGACCCCTCCCTTGCCCCTTCTACCATGTAATGCCATAATGAGAAGATGGCAGTCTATGAACCAGGAAGCAAGTTCCCACCAGGTACCAAATCTGCTGGACCTTGATCTTGGGCTTCCTAGCCTCCAGAGCTGTGAAAAATAGTATTTGTTGTTTACAGGCTACCCAGTCTATGGTATTCTGTTATAACAGCCCAAAGGGACTACAACAATTGGCCAATGAGCAAGGAAGGAGTTGATTTCAAAGCCCTAGATTCTTTGCTTCCATATGGGACATGTTAGAGAGGCCAGTGTATGTCTAAGGAGATATGTCAGCTTCAGAGCTCTATATGGCATTGATTGAAAGCCTTGTTGCAACTTCTCCTCTTTTCAGTACTGCTTACCTCACTGTTTTAGAGGTGTTATTTCAGTGAGCCCTATCCAATAAACACATACACCATAAGTGTCTGTCATAGAGTTTATTCTCTGGGAACTTATGAGAGAGAATCTCTAGCTTTTAAAAGAATTTAATTCATTTATACTTATTATGATTACTCATATATCTAAGCTTGTTTCTGCCATTTTTATGATTTTGCTATGCTTAATTTGCTTTTATTATTTCTGCTTTATAATAGATGGAGCATATTTCTTTATTTTCATAATTTCTTAGGTGGCTTAGAGATTACATCTTATTTCAATTTATATAATTATTACCTATAAGTTTCTAGTAAAAATTTAAATGTTTTTCTCTATCATTCGTGAGACTGAATAGTATCTATAAAAGAATTTTAACAACCTTTGTCAACTAAAATGATCTGAGATTTTAATTTCAGAATTCTTTTTTGTTTGCATGTTATACAAGAAAATTATTGGAAGTTAACCAGGTTTTCCTGGTACCTTTTAGTAATCTCTCTTTCTTTGATCCTAGGTAGCTTTTGTAGTGTACATTAACAACAAAAAGCCTATATGTTTTTCTTACCACTTCAATGACAACTTTGGAGCTCTACTCATACCACAAGTAAAATTTAGAAGCTAAATGTGGGTGGCTCAGTTGTTAAGCGTCTGCCTTCAGCTCAGGGCGTGATCCAGGCATTCTGAGATGGAGCCCCACATCAGGCTTCTCTGCTGGGAGCCTGCTTCTTCCTCTCCCACTCCCCCTGCTTGTGTTCCCTCTCTTGCTGGCTGTCTCTCTCTGTCAAATAAATAAATAAAATCTTTAAAAAATAAATAAATAATAAATGTAAATAAAAAGTAAAATGATAAAAATGATAGAAAAGAATGTAGAAAACTTTATACATTTTTTAATGTAAAAGACTTGTTAAGCAAGACACAAAGCCTAAAAGTGATAAAGGAAAATAACTGAGTTTGACAATGTAAAAAAGCAAAACTGCAACATGATAAATATCATTTATAAAGTTAAAAGAGAAATGACAGACCTGGGGGGAAAAAAAGAAAGCCTTACTGTGTATGTAAAGGAAAAAGGATTATTTGGGTGCCTGGGTGGTGTAGTTGGTTAAGCGTGGGGCTCTTGTTTTCAGCTCAGGTCTCAGGGTCATGAGATCAAGCCCTGCACTGGGCTCCATGTTCAGTGTAAAGTCAGCTCGAGATTCTCTCTCTCCCTCTCGCTCAGCCCCTCCTGCTTGCGCTCTCTCTCTGGGAGACACAGAGACAGAAAGAAAGGAGAGAGAGAGGGAGGGGGAGAAGAAAGCAAGGAAGAAAGGAAGAAAAAAAGAGAGAGAAAGAAAGAAAGAAAGAAAGAAAGAAAGAAAGAAAGAAAGAAAGAAAGGAAAAGGATTACTTCCATACTATATAAAGGGATTCAACATATCAGTATTAAAAAGACAAATACCCAGTAGGAAAAAAAAAACAAAACAGTAAGCACTGTAAACAGACAACTCACAGAAGTACATTGAACAGTAAAATTTTGGAAGATTATTTTGCCTTAATTGAGTTGAAAAAGCTTAATAGTTAATGAAATGCAAATTAGAACAATTAGGATATTGTTTTTATTCATCAGATGAGGGGTTGAAAATGTTGAGAACGCAAGGAAAGTAGTATTATCATGCATTTTTAGTTTGTTAAATTCTATACAGGATTATTTTACAGTATATATCAAAACTCGGCAGTGACATTTCTAGCTATCAATCCTATTTAAACATTTTCAAATATGCATAAAAATGTATGACAAGTATTATGGCAGAGACCAATAGCTACCCAGTAAAATCCTTTTCTCTTTCTAGCTGCGTACTTTCCAGCCACTGTTACTTAGGAATGAATGTAGTGATTTACTCTCCAGTGGCATGTGAGCAGACCTGGTGTGTACTGCACTTTTCTGGTGCAGGGCTTTTAAGAGAAGCAAGTGTGCCTCCTCCATGATCACTTTCTTCTGCAGGCTGAATACAAAATGAGAAGTGTCTCTAATGGGTAGTAGAGCTCCACGATGGAAGCATCCTGGGTCCCTGAAACACTTTTTGAAGAAAACCACGTGGTGATCTGGAACACCTGCCTTGGACAATCATGTGAGCAAGACATCAAGTTCTATTATGCTTGAGCTATTATGCATTTTTGCTTTGAACGTTACAACAGTTTTGTGTTACCTAACAAACATAATATGTTCCCTGCGGCATTCTATTAATTAGAGTAAACCAGAAAGCGCTATCAATACAGGAGCGGCTAAATAAATCATAGTAAATCTAAGTAATGTTTTCAGCAGATATAAGGATGAAATTGCTAAAAGTTGAAATTTTCGTGTTGGATATCTAACAGTTTCCTTATGGATCATTAACAAATTACTTTTAAGTGTCATTTTTAGTAAGAATGAAAAACAGATGAAGCAATTCTCATAAAACACACAATGAAACATTTTTAAGAGTTATTTTAATTCTTGCTTACCACTTTTTTTTTGGCCCTTACAAAGCAAACATTCCATACATGCCCCATCGATCCTCATTGAAGATCAATTGAAGATTACTATAATAGCCACACGATCTTCAACTACTCAAAAAACAAACAAACAAAAACATATCTTTGTTCAGGAAAGAGATAATAACAACAAAGGCTGAAAGATACTGTGCCAGTTGTTTTATTTTTTAAATTATAGCAGTTGCTGGTTCATTTCTACGCCTAAGTCACATAAGAAAACTACATAGGCCTTTTTGTGAAGTTTATGATCCAGGAATGC
>NW_024426996.1:29026971-29161107 GCF_017311325.1 Ursus maritimus | reverse complement strand
TCTGAGAGCCTTATCTTTGAGATGTAATTATCATAAGAGGTGACACTCCCAGCTCCCAGTTTCTGTGGGAGGGTAGGAGCCTAACTTCAGTGGCACCTTGATCCTATTTGCAAAACAACGTCCTGTCACAAAGATATGGAAAGTTTCGTTTTTCTCTGGATAAAGCCAATTAGCTAACACAGATGATCACCCCAATTACCAGGTAAACTTAGGATGAACCATGTCTGACAAATAGAACGTTCCAACTCCAGACAAAATCCAAGAGAATTCTAGAATCTGCTTCTTATTGTCAAGACTTAACATCAGTAGTAAATAGTTAAAACTACCTTTCTCTCCATTTTCTGCCAATCCTGTCTTCTCTCCCCAATTTACAGGCAGAAGTTTTACTCTCCTTCATACTCTCTTCAGACATAAGTTTCACCACATATAGACACTGCTGGAAATGTGAGATTTCAGCAAATAATATATTTTCTATTTAAATTCTGGAAACTCTTATCTCATTATTCCCATGTTTAGTATGGTTTAGAAACCTAAGAAATAGAAATTAAATTAGAAAAATAATTAAATACCTAAAATATTAAATGAAGAGGGATCTGCATTTATGGGTGTTATGTGGTCTTTTAGCATCTACTATAAAATAGCTTCTGTGTTTCTTCTCAGTCTGCTTCCTTTTGCAGGAAGAAACCTGAATATCAGTAGTGTCTATTCATTTCCACCACCACAAGTGCTAGCACTAGTAAGAGAAATATTCTAGTGCTGATAAAGTCATCATTGCTGTGCGTGATTTCTGCTATAAGTTTTTCTTTGAAAATGTTTTGTGACTTTGTTGAATGTCACAAAATTAAATTATTAAACTCTATATGCTTACATAAAAGATATTAAGTAATAGTCCTGTTATTAATATAGTGCTTTATTGTATTAGAATATATGATTGGCCCTACAAAGTTTCTAAGTGGCCAGTAGGTATATAGGAGGACAATGCAGCAGGAGTGGTGGTAAAAGTGGAATTTGTGCACCAAAGGAGGTTGGGGTCAACAACTGATATGTGTTTGCATAGTAGACTATATAAGATTGAGGAAAAAATGGGAAGCTACAAACATTTTGGTGCTATACTAACTTCTTTTGTGTGTTGCCAACAAGATTGACCTTACTGCCTTCAACACACTTCACAGGGCTGCGGCTACTGTGGTTCTGCCCTGTACCTTGTTCCCATTCTGTCTTGCATCATGTAGCTACCTGATAGGATGACAATTTTTATCAGGAGAAAAAAAATAGGTAATGTGTTCCGCCAGATAATGCATGCATGTTTTAATAGTAAAATATCAGAATTGATACTAGAACTTCTTTTAAAAAATATTAGTGAGTCATTCTTTAAAAAAAAGTCAAGTTGAAAGATAACTGATGACAGATCTTTCAAAACCCCTTTGATTAGCACATCGATTTCTGCCAAATCTGCCTGTAAGCCCACATTCATCAAAGAGTGACCCACCAGCAAATGATTATTTAAAATGCACATTCCTAGGCACCCCCAGCCCAACTGTATGTGGGTTTGGGGATGGGGCCCAAGACAAATTGTTGACAAATATGCCTGGTAAGTTTATAGACACCAAAGTGTGAAAAACATTGCTCTAAGAGTATTCGAATGAATTATAACAACAACAACAACAACAACAACAAAAACCCCAGGAGCTAAAGAAGTCACCGTATTTCCTTTAAAATTGTAAAGGGTTTTAATTCCGAAAGGATGAGACCAGTGGTTTTTGACATGTACTCAAAGTAGTAAAAGAATTATTAGTATACCCTTGGGTACCCAGCTGCCACATTTTTTAAAGAATCCAAATAAGTTCTGTAGCTTAACTAATAATTTTGGACTAATGTTATTTCCTGTTCTTGGTAGTTGTCCTATGGTTATACAAAATATTTGTGTTAGACATGGTAGGGCGGGTAATTTAAGAGAACACTTTTTACTATTTTTGCAACTTTCTGTAAGTCAAAAATTAATTCAAAATAAAAAAATTTTTAAGCCACTAACACCTTTGAATAATTCTCAGTAAATCTTATCACAGGAATAATAAAATAAGCCCAGTATTTTGAATTACTGTGGCTATACTATCAACCTTAAAAATGAAATGGCTGGTTATTTTACCAGCAAAATGAGTTTATGAGAAAATAGAGAAATTGCAATTCAGGATAAGCAAACTACGGCACACCTTAGGCAAGTCTGAAAAAACAAGGGAAGTTTTTTCTAGGTTCATCCCTTTCTACCATACCTAGTTCACAGTATAATGGAGCTATGGTGACAGTTCTCTTCCTACAGCAAGTCATCCTTCTAAATTCTTTTTAGGCAGGTGAGGGGGGGAAGTAAATAGCTCTTCCTGAATCTGCTGAGTTTTGGTTGCTATTATTTATTTATTTATTTATTTATTTTTATAATAATTTTTATTTTGATATGTTAGTCACCATACAGTATATCCTTAGTTTTTGTTGTAGTGTTCCATGATTCATTATTTGCGTATAACACTCAGTGCACCATGCAATACGTGCCCTCCTTACTACCCATCACTGGCCGATCCCAATCCCCTGCCCCGCCCCCCCCCCCCCCGAAGCCCTCAGTTTGTTTCTCAGAGTCCACAGTCTCTCATGGTTCATTCCCCCTTCTGTTTACCCTCCTTTCATTCTTCCCTTCCTTCTCCTACTGATCTTCCTATTTCTTATGTTCCATAAATGAGTGAAACCATATGATAATTGTCTTTCTCTGCTTGACTTATTTCACTTAGCATAATCTCCTCCAGTCTCGTCCATGTTCCTGCAAATGTTGGGTAATCGTTCTTCCTGATGACTGATAATATTATATTGTATATATGGACCACATCTTCTTAATCCAGTCATCTGTTGAAGGGCATCTCGGCTCCTTTCACATTTAGCTATTGTGGACAATGCTGCTATGAACATTGGGGTGCATATGGCCCTTCTCTTCACTACGTCTGTATCTTTGGGGTAAACACCCAGTAGTGCAATGGTTGGATCATAGGGTAGCTCAATTTTTAACTTTTTAAGGGACCTCCACACTGTTTTCCAAAGTGGCTGTACCAACTTGCATTCCCACCAACAGTGTAAGAGGGATCCCCTTTCTCCACATCCTTTCCAACATTTGTTGTTTCCTGCCTTGTCCATTTTTGCCATTCTAACTGGTGTAAGGTGGTATCTCAAGGTGGTTTTGATTTGAATTTCCCTGATGGCTAATGATGTTGAACATTTTTTCATGTGTCTGTTAGCCATTGTATGTCTTCATTGGAAAAGTGTCTGTTCATATCTTCTGCCCATTTTTTGATTTGATTATCTGTTTCCCGTGTATTGAGTTTGAGAAGTTCTTTGTAGATCTTGGATACTAATCTTTTATCTGTAGTGTCATTTGCAAATATCTTCTCCCAATCCGTGGGCTCCCTCTTTGGTTTTTTGACCATTTCCTTGGCTGTGCAGAAGCTTTTTATCTTGATGAAGTCCCACAAGTTCATTTTTTCTTTTGTTTCTCTTGCCTTTGGAGATGTGTCATGAAAAAAGTTGCTGTGGCCAATGTCAAAGAGGTTGCAGCCTATGTTCTCCTCTAGGATTTTGATGGATTCCTGTCTCACATCGAGGTCTTTCATCCATTTGGAGTTTATCTTTGTGTATGGTGTGAGAGAGTGGTCAAGTTTCATTCTTTCGCATGTAGCTGTCCAATTTTCCCAGCACCATTTATTGAAGAGACTGTCTTTTTTCCACTGGATGTTTTTTCCTGCTTTGTCAAAGATTAGTTGCCCAAAGAGCCGAGGGTCCATTTCTGGGTTCTCTATTCTGTTCCATTGGTCTATATGTCTGTTTTTGTGCCAGTACCATGCTGTCTTGGTGATCACAGCTTTGTAGTATAGCTTGAAATCTGGCAACGTGATGCCCCCAGGTTTGTTTTTCCTTTTCAACAATTTCTTGGTGATTTGGGACCTTTTCTGGTTCCACACAAATTTGTGTGGTTGCTTTTTAATTCAAAATAATCTTCATGCCAAGGTGGCGCATCTTGGGACCACCTGCCCTTGACCCTTATAAGACCAAACATATATTAATTATTAAAAATCACAATATCACAATTGGATTAAGAATATATTACTAAAATTAAGAATATATCATTTCACATGTTTCTTTTCACTTTTTTTTAAATGTGTCGACTAGAAAATTAAAGTACATGTGTGGCTTACATTATATTTGTTAGATAGTACTGATCTAGAGATGATAGTCACTTTTATTATTTTGGTTTTTTTTTATTGACCCTTTTAGAATGTAATGAGAATTTTGAAATTTGTCCTAAGTTTGGTGGAAAGCCATTATAAGGTTTTAAAACAGAAAATGATGTGATCAAACTTATATTTCAAAAACCTCCAAGTGGCTGCTGTGTGAAGCAAGAAACTAAATGTCAGGACTGAGTAGGAGCAAGAGACAGAAAGTTAAAAGGCTGTTGTGATTGTCCAGGTGAGAAAAATGGGTTTGGGGACTGCAGAGATAGTAAGAAATTGTTGAAGTCTGGTATATTTTGAAAGTAGAGCTGGTGGGACCCACTGATGGATTGAATGTTGTGGGAAGTTTGGGGCCTGAGCAATTGAGTGCATCATGATGCCACTGAGGTAGTAACACGCTCAGAAAAAAATATGGAATGAAAGTTGGAAATCAAGACCTCATTTTTAGACATGCTCCATTAGAGAGGGCTTTTAGGACTATTGGGAGCTGTTGAATAAGCAATTGCTTAAATAAGACTGGAGTTCATTGAAAAAGTTGTAGCTGAAAATAAAAATTTTGGCAGTTGAGAAAATTGGAGAACAATTATTGTCACTAAATACCCAGACAAGTTGATTATTCCAATTGCTGTCTAAAGAGAGTAAGCTGCAGATACCGGTTTCCAGTTACTGAATGAATAAGTCACACGGATGAAAGGTACAGCGTAGGAAGTGCAGTCAATAGTATCGTAATAGTGTTGTGTGGTGACAGATGGTAGCTATACTCATGGTAAGCATAGCATGATGTATAAACTTGTGAAATCACTATGTTGTACCCCTGAAACTAATGTAGCATTGTGTGGCAACTATATTTCAGTAAACAAACAAAGTAAGCTGCAGGCTAACTGAGGAGCCTTGACAGCCATGCACAGGAAGCTAATTGTAAATAGCAGAAGCTCAAATGAAATGAAATATTTTAGGAAGCTACTCTGCTATTATAAATGCTTTCATGTTTATTTTTCCAGAATGAGCTCTATTCCACGGAAGTAAGAACAGTTGAAAATGGTTACTGAATGAAAGAAGCTAATGTCTCTGGAATTTTGGAGCTTCGGAGAATGAAAGAAGTAGCCAATGATAGTCTTTTCAAAAGGAAGCAGATGATTAATTTACAAACAATTGACAAGTGAGGTTGGGTTTAGGCAAAATTCTAGACAATGTTACTATACTAGAAAATTTTTAGATGTGGGATGTGAGAGAAATAGAGGAGTCAAGAGGTTTAGGGCCCGAACAACTGGAAGAATGGCATTGACTGAGGTGAGGAAGATAGTGGGTATCACATGTTTGGAGACAAGACACATTGTGTTTGAAATGGTTACCAGACATCTTAATGGAGCTAGAATAGGCAATTGGACATAGGAATTTGGATTTGAGGAGAGAGATCTGGGCTAGAGATAAAAATCTGGAAATGTCATCATGTAGATGGTATTTAAAACCATGAACTGAATGAGATCACCAAGGAGGAGTAGCAAGGTCTTAGCCCTGGAGTCAGCCAACATTAGGAGGTAAAGGACAAGGAGGGCAACCAGAAAATGAGACTAGCCTGCGAGTACAAAGTCTGAGAGTAGTAGGAAATCAGGAATATGCAGTGCTCTCAGAAAAAAAGAAGGTTTAGGAAGGAGGAAGCAGAGATCAACTGTGCTAAATGCTATTGATGAGACATTTAAGATGAGAATTCTACAATTAGATTTAGCAACATGGGGGCTGTTAATGTCCTTGCGAAGAGCAGTTTCAATGAAATTTCGGAACAAAGTTTGATTGAAATGTACTTAAGGAATAACGGAAGGAGGGGTGCCTGAATGGCTCAGACCGTTAAGCGTCTGCCTTTGGCTCAGGTCATGATCCCATGGTTCTGGGATGGAGCCCTGCATTGGGCTCTGTGGTCAGTGGGGAGCCTGCTTCTGCCTCTCCTCCCCACTCATGCTCTTTCTAGCTGTCTCTGTCTCTCTCTCTCTCAAATAAATAAATAAAATCTTTTTTTTAAAAAAAAGGGACTAACAGAAGGAGAGGTATAGGAGATAGTAAATATAGACCGATTTCTTCAAAAACCTTTCCTGCAAAGTCTTGGAGCAGCAACTGGTGGGGAAAGTGGAGTCAAGATCATTTTTTGGGTGTATGTGTGTTTATTGTTTGTTTGGTTAAGATTGAGGAAGTAACAAAAAGAAATGACTAAGTAGGAAAGGGAGGGAAGAGTTGCTGGAGCAAATTACTTAAGTAGATGAGAGAAGATGGGATCTAGTGTATAGGTGGAGGGATTGGCTTTCAATCAGAGCACCTGCGGCAACAGGTAGGAAGGCCAAATGTGCAGGAGCAGCTGCGGACGTGTGAGTAGAGGCGGTGGAGGGTTTCTTCAGAATGCTTCAATTTTCAGTGAAGGAGGTGAGAAGCAAGATCATCTGTGGAGAATGGGATGGAGAAGGAGGTGTTAGGGGAATTGAGGAGAGGAAAAGCTGTGAAACAGATATGTAAGAGAATGGGAGGATGAACAGCAAAGGATCATGTGATGTTGGGGAAACACTGAGAGTGTACTGGAAGTTTGTGATCCTGAATTTGAAGTTAGACCTGTCCGTGTGGTTTTGTATTTTTCTTCAAACATGTTCAATGGCATGGTATAGAAAAAGAGTAGGTGGAGATTTGGATTTTATCAGGGTTGTGGTAAAAAGCAAGTTTCATAGGGTAGTGAAGCAAGAGAGAAGTATAGGAGTCAAAGGCGTGTGCGGGGCAGTAATTACAGTGATTGTGGTATTTTTTCAAGCTGGCTACAGCTGTGCCAAAGAGGTATTGATTAATGGATCAGTGTCAACTAAGGAACATCTAATTGAATGTCAAAGACCGCATGTCCACCTTGAGAGCTGTCCACTAAAAACTTCATTAGGACAAAAAAATTATAGTCGTGGTTATTAAAATTGAGACCAACAAATATTTATGAAGTATACCCTTATACTGGGATCCATTCCACAAGTACAGGGTAGAAATTGATACAGATGTGTCAGAAAACCATTAAAGACAATATGTATCAGGAAATAAACAGGCACAAGGATAGGATCATCATATAATCCATGTCTCTTAATCCGTATTGATTGTGTACCATGTGGAAAAATGTGGAGAGCAAGATTATTTATCAAGCAATATGAGTTACTTGGAGGTACTGTCGTAAAACCCAGAGTTATAAAAATTAGGGCATAATACATTCATGAATGCAACATTGGTTTTTTTTCTACCCAAAGTAATTCCTTTTTAAAAGTTTCTCATGCATTGCTATGTTTGCTTACTTTTATTACTACCTTCATTCTTTGTTTAATAAATCTTTATTGAGTATGCACCATAAATAATATACTTTCCTATGAACTGTGAAGATTATAAACATGAATCAGTCATGGTACCTACCCCAGGCGACTAGTTGAAATCAGATCTATTCACACATATCTAAAAGCCATGGGGAGAGACTGTATATACAGAGATATTTTAAAAATGGTAAGAAGCCAGCTGCAAAGAATTTGGCAGTTTCTTAAAGAACTAAACATGTGCTTACCAAATGACTATTAATGCACTCTCGGCTATTAATCCCAGAGGAATGAGTGTTCACACAAAGACCTACACACCAACACACAAATGTTATAGTAGCTTTATTCTTGATAGTCAAAAATTGTACACAACTCAAATGCCCTTCAGTGAGAGAATGGTTAAATAAATCTTGGTACATCCATGCCGTAGAATACTACTCAGCAATAAAAGAAGGAACTCTTGACACACACGACTTGGGTTAATGTCAATGGAATTATGTTGAGTGAAAAAGCTAACCTCTAAAGGCTCATACGATATGATTCCACTTAGATACCATTATTGAAAAGACAAAATAATAAAGATACAGAACAGATTAGTGGTACCAGGTGTTAGAGACTAAGGACAGGGATGGGGAGGAAGCCCAGTGGCTATGGGTAGCTTGAGGGATCCTTGAGATCAAACTATCCTGTATCTTGTCTGTGGTGGTAGTTACACACATCCACTCGTGATAAAATTACGTAGAATTAAATACACACATACACATATAATTGCATGTTTTTAAAACCCGTGAAATCTGAATAAGATTGATGGATTGGAGGATTATTTCAATGTCAGCTTCCTGATTGTGGTATTATACTGTAGTTAAGCAAAATGTTTACCATCGTGGCAAAGTAGGTAAAGGACACACGGACCTTTCTGTATTATATTTTACACTGTATGTAAATCTATGATTTTCTGAAAAATTTTTTAAAGTTTTTTTTTTTTAGATGGTAAAGAATTTCAGAAAAGAGGATGTTATATCCACTTGAAGGAGTCAAGGGGGGCTTCAAGGAGGAGTCATCATTAAACAAGAAACCAGCCCACTCCGTTAGTCTAATTATCTCTTCATTTCAAAAATATTTATTCAAACTATTATGATCAAGTACCAATTGCTTAAAACAAGATTATAGTTTAATTACAATAGTTATAATAGCTACCATTTCTTGAACACCTACTATGTTCTAAGAGCTGTGCTAAGCACTTTCAAACAATATCTCATTTTAATCCCTACGATCAATCATTCGAGGTAAATATCATTACCCTGTCTTACAAGTGGGTATATCGGGGCTTAGTGTGTTTAATCAGCTGGCTTAAGTCACACAGTTAATATAAAATCTGGATTGTTTCTTAAAATCAATGGGTAAACAATACTAAAGCTATGTTTTTTGTGTAATAAAAAAATAGAACAACACTTATTGGAAGCTTATTACATACAGAGCACTTTACTAGGTACCACATGTGGGAAGAGGGATAAAAGATAAAGAAGGAACTCCATACCTCTTGTACAATTAATAAATATTATTCCAGTCATGACTTCTTAGCTTTCTCCAGCGAGACAGTTAAAATAGACATGTTCAAGAATGCAAACCCTTGACATGTTATCTTTCGAAAGAAGTTATTTTAAAAGTATGATATACTATATTATCTATTTCTCTGTGCACATAAAGTTTGAACTGTTCCCATATTTTCACTGTGACCCAACCTCTGTTTCTCAAATTTTTTGTAGAAGAAAGTATCAAAAATATTTCTCTGAGGACTATGATGCCATTGTCAAATTAAACTTCTAAAATTTCTCCTTAATTTAAGTCTCTTCAAGTTTGTTTGCAGAAGAAATTACTCACATCACGTTATAAATTTTTAGTTTGGAAACTCACCTCCAGAAGTCAGGAAAATATTAATCATGACGTCAGTTTATACGTATTCATTTTTAAGAGACTTCAGAAAGAGGAATTGTATTCTTTTGGTTTTATAAGACCCTAAGATTTCTGCTACGGTTTTTATTACTTGAAGATCCAAACATCTTTTTCCCTAGATCTTCCTACAGCTTGCAGGTGCCACCTAGAGGCCCAACTGCAGAATGTACTGAAACAGGGAAATCCATTTGGAAAGGAACAGAGTGATTTCGTTTGAAATGTACTTAAATCTTTGTTTAAAATTCACCACTTTGTTTAAAATTCATGCATCGTTAAGTGGTGCATCAATTTTGTTTTTTTCAAAATATCTATTAAATGAAACAAAAATAATTTATGCAAAATATTTCACACTGCCTACTCATGTCTTTCCATTTTATTTTAGCCAAGCACTTAAATCTTACCAGTTCATATGCCAATATTATTTGGGTCAGTAAAAGTCAAATTTTTCCTACTAATGTTGGTTTTCAAAGTGGTTATAGTCCAATACAGAACTTGGATGAGTAGCTGTATACAAGGAGGCAAGGGTAATGGACAATTTGGTGAACTCTCACCATGTTAACATAGCATATATATAATGGCAAGAGTTGTAACTAACTTTATAATGGCCTGGATCATTCACATGCTGTGTCTCTAACTGCTCAGCAGTTATTTACCAAAACTAAACAATGAAAGTGGTTGATATTTGGCTTTTACTCTTCAGTTTTCTCTGCAAGCAGTTAGCAATTCAGTGCTATAGTAGACATAACAGAGAGGCAGCTTCCGGGATAAATTCCTATGATATCTTCCCATCTAAGCTCAGAGAAGTCTAAGAGGCCAGCGGTCCAAGCATGGGCCGGAAATGCAGCAGCAGGCAAAGATGTGCCATCATCTCAAAATGGAGCTCTGGCCTCCATTTGCATGACTGCAACTACACACTAACACCTGGACCTTATTCCCTTCAAGGCTTTGTTTTTGAAAGAGCTTTAAACACAAATACAGAAGCACTTGGTGATAATCCTATTTTATTCAATAGTTTGGGCTGATTCTCTCTTCATTCTCTTCTATTCAACAAAAACAAAAAAATCTTAACACATAAGGTATACTATTGTTCTCAAGTGAATTTTCATAGCCTCAGATTTTAAAAGAATTTGCAATACATTGAGTAGTATTATTTTCCCAACTTCCCCTTCTTCGTGAACTATCATAATATCAAGCAAAGGGATGATATTTTTATTATTATATATTGATATCCTCAACAGTACAATATTAAATAAATATTATTTGCTTTAACTTAGAACCAGTACATTATATAGAGTTTGTATAATTATCATAGGCCACAGGAAAACAGAATTGTCCCCACATATATCTCTGTAGTTGTTAGCTAGAAATGAAAATAAAATTATATCTTGGTTTCTGTGCATTTCCTTAATTCCCAGTCTTTCTCCATCGTTAAGTATTTGGTGTTCTGCGGTCAGTTTGCTTGACCTGTTATAATGAATGTGATAATTTTCCTCATTCCATTAAGGAAAAAAAAAAAACTCCTAATACTTCCTGTACATAAAAATGTCGTTCTTTCCTTTTTACATGTCCTTTTACTCTGTCCTGCCCCTTGAAAGGGGAGATTTACCGAGATGAGAGAAGCTGGGGAAATGAAAGAAGGAATCACTTCAAATTGTATATATGCATAAGAAATTTATGTCAACAAGTCAAAATTTTGATGACAAAACTTCTAGAAAACAAATGACTGTAAATTGGGACAGAATCTCTCTGCAGAAGCAGGATGCTCAGAGTGGAGGAGAGCTAGGAAGGAAATACACGCATCGAGCAGACAGTTTAGTTAAATGGGTCAGGTCCAGGTGACCTGCAAGACTTCTGTGATTCTGTATCTCTGAGAATGGCCCATACACAAAAATGTGTTCTATTTTACTAGTTTTCTCTCCTAGATGCCAGTTTTGGAACGGATCCAGTCCCGGAAAGCAGTCACTCTCGTGTAGACCCCAGGCTTATTGGCTTGTGCACATTCATCTCCCCAGCTCACTATTCCAGCAAGATACCAGATATCTCTAGAATCTGGACTAACCAGTGGTCCTCCGGAGTCACCCTACAGGAGAAGGGAGAGGTTAGATTAGTAATTAATAATTCAGTTCTTTATGGCAGTATTCTTCATTTTTCTAACTTGAGTTTAATGAAAGGGGTGGTTTTCAAAAGTTTTCAGTGCGCTCAAATGCAGAGGCAACCCCCCATGTCAGTAATTCACATAAGGCGCTCCACTACCTAGAGAACTGGCTTACATTCAGGGGTCAGTACGCTGAGATTAAAGGCACCATCTCTTGGGAGAACAGTCCTCTTATCTGGTATATCTGAGAAGATAATTCCTCATATTCCTTATCAGTGTGACACAGCTCCCAAGAGAAGGGTGAAGAGTCTATTGCTGATAAAAAGCACAGACCCTAGAGTCGGACACCTGGTTTTAAATCTCAAGTCTGGCTCTTCCAGCTGGTTAAGGCCTTTAATTTACATATTTAATGGTCCTAAAAATACCTACCTCCGGTGATAATTCTGAAGATTATGTAAGACAGTAAGTATAAAGTGCTTAGATAGAGCCTGGCATAAAACAGAACTTAGTAAATACATATTTAGAACCAGAAATTCCAATTGTTTATGCCTGGTGAATTCTAGAGGGCTGTTTCTTTATACAGGTCATAAAAACAAGATACAGGCTGATTTTTCCTCAAAATCGTGGGGTCTCTAATCCTGACCACCCTTCAAGTGTTCAGCACTCTATGGAGTTCTTGGTTTATTACATATTTATCTCATTAACTTGGGTAATTCTGGCAACAAAATGTGGAGTGAGGTTTCATTTTCTCCATTTTTAGCAATAAGGAAACCAAAACTCACAGAAATTAAGTAATTTGCCCGAGGCATATGCTATTCAGGGGCAGAAATGAATTTGAATCCAGACCGATCTAAGTCACAAGTCCAGATTTCTTCTCCTGCATTATATTAACTCCCTTGTGCATTTTCTTTTGTTCATGTAAAAATATTAACTAATACTAATGGTAACTGAATTTGTAATACTTTGTCTGCAATTTTTAAATCAATTAACAAGAAGTGTTTACCTATACCCTCGAAGTCACAGGAGATGTCAAAAGAGTGTAATACATGGGCCTTGCCCTCAGGTAGCATACAAATAAATCATTTTGATAATTGAACCCCAAGCCTATATGAAAACAGAGCAGATTAGGATGAAGAAATAGAAAATTCCAGAGATCACAAAATTTAAATCTATTTAAGAGAAAGGTGCAAAGGAGTCTGAGAATAAAATAATTAGAGAAAAAGGAGAGCAGTGTACCTAACAGCCTTACAAGGTGCATCAGGTGACGTCCACCAACAAGTATCAAATAGGAAAAGATAGTTTGTCCTGCTAAAACTAGTTAGCTTACACATGATGGTGGATGGGCGAGTTATATCAGTATAAGATGGAGATTGTGATGGTTTGTGTGCTGTGTCTTAGGCAGGGAAGCCAGAATCATGAGAGGATAGTTATGAACTTCAGAAGAGGAAATAGCTCTCAACTGAGCTGTTGCACAGGCGGATGTCCCTGGGGCTCAGCCTCTTTTTTTTTTTTTTTTTAATTTTATTTATTTATTTGAGAGAGTGAGCAAGAGAGAGCACAAGCTGGGGGAGGGGCAGAGGGCAAGAAAGGAGCAGACTCCCCGCTGATTAGGGAGCCTTGGGGCTCTACTTTAAGAAAATATTTAAAAAGTGCCTATGCCCTGGACTCCCTCTGCCAGAGAAGCACATCAGAGCCTCACTCTGTTCATGGAGCCTGGCACGCTGCCCTTTTTCCTCTGCTCAGGGCTACCCTCTCACGTGAATTGTCTCAGCCCCAGCAAACTGGTACTTCCACTCTGTCATTTCTGTGCGTTTCTAACAAACCCTAAGCCAGCCACCAGCCACCCTGGGCATTCTGCCTGCCCACACCGTCCAAGTTATTTTTCGATATAAGTTTGCTGTTGTTGTTAATTCTCTGGTTACAAAGTTGCATAACCTTTGGGGGGTCTGTTGGTCTGTCTCTAGACCTATTTTTCCATAAATCCTGTTCTTTTCAGTGGGTGGTTCAGTGAGAAACAGAAAGTTTAATCAGGAATGTACATATCATAACAGAAACTTTTGAAACTAGAAGCCAAACCAGGAAGCCAATTTAGTGGTTAAGATATGACATAAGGAAGTAATAGACTAGGGTGTTAAACAGAAAGAATGGGCACAGAGATACATTTGGAAGACATGGTAAAGAGGAAAAATAACTCCTAAGACTTAATTGATTATATGTGAAGAAGATCTAAAAGTAAAAGAAGACTTCAACAATAATGAAACCCAGTAACATAAAGGAGAAACTTGAAAATGGAGAAACAGATACAGGCATACCTCATTTTATTATGCTTTCTTTTTTTTTTTTTTTAAAGATTTTATTTATTTATTTGGCAGAGATAGAGACAGCCAGAGAGAGAGGGAACACAAGCAGGGGGAGTGGGAGAGGAAGAAGCAGGCTCATAACGGAGGAGCCTGATGTGGGGCTCGATCCCAGAACACTGGGATCACGCCCTGAGCTGAAGGCAGATGCTTAACTGCTGTGCCACCCAGGCGCCCCCATTATGCTTTCTTTATTGCACTTTACAGATACTGTATTTTTTACAAAGAGGTTTGTGGCAATCCTTTGTCGAGCAACTCTATTGGTGCCATTTTTCCGTTTTGTGTCTCTGTATCACAGTTTGGCAATTCTCATATTTCTGACTTTTTCGTTATTATTATATTTATTAAGGGGATCTGTGATCCGTGATCTTTGATATTACTATTGTAATCGCCTTGGAGTGCTATGAACTGTGCTTATATAAGAGGGGAAATAACAAATGTGTGTGTTCTGACTGCTCCACCAACCTGCTGTTCCCCCATCTCTCTCCCTCTCTTCAGGGCTCCCTATTCCCAAAAATGCAACAATATTGAAATTAGGCCAATTAATGACCTTGCAATGGCCTCTAAATGTTTAAGTGAAAGGAAAGTTGTGTGTTTCTCACTCTAACCAAAGGCTAGAAATAATTAAGCTTAGTGAGGAAGCATGTCAAAAGCCAAGACAGGCTGAAAGCTAAGCCCCTTGCGTCAAACAGCCAAGCTATGAATGCAAAGGAAAAGTTCTTGAAGGAATGAAAACAGCTACTCCAGTGAACACACGAATGATAAGAAAACAAAACAGACTTATTGCTGATATGGAGAGAGTTTTAGTGGTCTGGAGAGAAGAAACAAGTCACAACATTACCTTAAGTCAAAACCTAATCCAGAGCAACTCTCTTCAATTCTGTGAAGACTGCAAGAGCCCAGGAAGCTGCAGAAGGAAAGGTCAAAGCTGGCAGAGATTTTTCATGAGGTTTAGGGAAAGGAGTTGTCAGCGTAACATCAAAGTGCAAGGTCACAAGGCAGCTGCCGATGTAAAAGCTGCACCAAGTTATCCAGAAGATGTAGCTAAGATAATTCATGAAGATGGCTTCTCTAAACAACAGATTTTTCTATTTTTTAAAAGATATTAATTAATTAATTTATTTATTTATTTATCAGAGGAAAAAGCCTGAGAGAGCACAAGCAGGGGGAGTGGCAGAGGGAGACAGAGGTAGCCAAACAGCACTGAGGTGAGGAAGAGTAGGGGATCCAAGTAAAAATTTTTGCATATGACATTATTGATGATTTTTGAGATTTTAAAATATAAGGAACTGGTCAAGTGTTGAACATTGTGGGCACTAGACATAAAATGGGGGGAAAAACTGGTGCCAGAGATAGGAAAAAATTGGCTTCCAGAGATAGGAAAGCAGGGTTTTATAATCACAGAGCGAAACTTGGTTCCTTCTCTTTAATTCCCTAAATTTATAAGGAACATTCACATCTAATACCATCATGGAAGTGGCAATGCAGAGTAGAGGACATATTTGCAGATGAAATTATATGACTTCTGGGAGTCACTTCAAAATAGATCTGAAAAAATAGGGTGGGGAAGGAAGAGTTGAGGAGAGGATTGTGTTAAGATACATAGAGATGAAGTAAAATTGGCCATGAGTTGATAATTGTTGAAGCAAGGTGATGAGTACATAGCGGTTCATTATATAGCTCTCTCTACTTATGCATACATTTGAAATTTTCTGTAATAAAAAATTTAGAATACTAAAGAAGCATACAGCTGTTCCTCTCGGACTTTTAGGAAGGAAGTTACCATAAGTAGAAGCTGAGATATTTGAATGAAAATCATAAATGATGATCACAAATGTAAAATCACAAGTTTTAGTAAAGTTAGAGGCAAGTAGGATGAAAGAGATCAAGACAAGAGAAGAGCTAGAATATCCAAACTATGATTCTATGACTGTCAAGAAGCCAAATAAAATACAATTGATTCTTGCTATTCACAGCAGTTATTTTTTATGAAGTTGCCGCAAACCCTGAGCTAGTGAATACTGAATCATTGCTCCTGGGGGAAAAAAGGGTTTGATTTCCACGAGCCTCTGGTCCTATTTTCATCAACTGATCAAAACATACCCATATTTGATGTATGTTTCTGTTTAAAGACACATTATTTAAGATCTATTATTAATTGATCAATGTTGAACTCAGAGCCAACAACACTGTAACTCTGCCTGAATGCCGCTTACCTAACACATATTTTCTCCATATGGCACATCACAGCCTTCTTGTACTTTACTTCAGCACTACACTTGGGGACTATTTTCAACAGCAAAGTCACCAACAAAAGGCACAAAAATGAGGAAAACGTGATGTTAAATAGACCAAAAAAGGAACACAAAGTTTATGGTATGAAAGCTGAAACAAGAAGGCAGCGCATCTCCTTTTTTGACCTCAGGTGGGAACATGCACATTGGGTGACTCAAATTTTCTCCCCTCTGCAGATGTTCATGAATAATCACAAAAGTGCCTTGATGGTGGATTTGGGGCTTACAAACAAGTTTTAGCAAATAGATGAATTCGTAAGTACAGAATTTGCAAATAATGACGATTATGGGTATATTTTCAAGTGAATCTTTTATTAAATTGGTTTTATTTTAGTATTTTATTCACAGGATCAACTTGAATTTTCTGTAGAATTTTGTACTGGGACCAATCTATATTGTTCCACGTCTTTCTTCAGGAGTAATCAGGGTCTCAGAGGGGACAAAGAAACACAATGAGTTAAGTCTAGTCTTGAGTGTTTGCCAGGAGTGTGGAGAAAGGTCAACTGGTGAAAGAGTTTAATGTAGCAAATTGAACAATGCTGAATTGACTGACCCAGAGGTAAAAGTTGGGAAAGGACAATGGTGAAGTCAGTCATGAATTAAGGGAAGTAAAGCCAATGAAAGCAAAAAAACCCCCAAAAACCAAAAAACAAATAAACCAAAAACAGGTGCAGTGTGTATGCGAGAGAGTAAAAACATCAAAAGTTGAAAAACCAATTCTTAGAAATGAATGATATACCACTGTATGGACCTACATTGGAAAACATACAGAATAACATGTCATTTAGAAAACCAATTTGAAGCTTAGAAGAGTGCACATTAAACATAAGATCTATCAAATCACAAAATTAAAATTATAGGAATATTTGCGGGTGTACCCAAGGAATCAGCATTGGCAATGTGGATGAAGACATAGAGGTCATAGCTGTCATAGCAGGCAAAGTCACATTGACAGTGCTAGCCAATGTACTGGAAAGCAAAAGCAGGGTTCAAAATAATGTCTGTGCTCTGGACCAAGATAGAATAGAATTATTTATTTTTTTACCCAAACTAAATTTAAAAGATAATAATTAATCAATTTTTTAAAAACTGGACTTTAGAAATAAATATAAAAAATTCTGAAAGTTAGAGAAAAGAAGCCAGGTGAGCTAGGAACCTTAGGACTCATGGAATGATACAACAGTGAACTCCCTGAATTTACTTGTTTGCTCCACTTATCCTGAACATAGAGCTTAAAAAAAGTCAATCTAGCAACCTGCCAACAGATACAGATGAAAAAGAAACCCCAAGAAAAGCTTTCTTTCTCCAGTCAAAGAAACAGAAAGGGAGCAAACTATGGAGAACAAAAAACTTTTAGATAATATCTGCTCTACTCCAGCCAAACATAGCAAAAACTGTGGCTCCATCCCAACCCCCATCAGCAAAGGCGAAGTGGGGAGCCTAGACTTTTATCCCTACCAGGCTGTAAGAAGGCCCAATCCCCCACCAGACAAGGCTGAGTTGGAAACCTGACTTTCATTTCTGCCGGGTGATAATGAAACTGTCCTCTCTTTCCTATGGTGACCAGCTGGGGAGCATAGATAACAACTCAGTGGAAATGAGGCCTAACTCTCTCACTCCGTTAGGGTCATGTCAGAGGAGACCTAGTAGAAAGTCAGGGCTTTCCCAGCTGCCAACAGTAATGAGGCCACTACCCCATGATGTCTGTGGAGGCCACAAAGGGAGCAGTAACAAGGTTCTCCCAGCCAGAGTGGTATCAGAGGAAGCTTAATACAGAGCCTAAAATTCCACCTCCATCCAGCTCTTCTCCCCTACCTGGGTGTCAAAGGAGGATGAGTAGGAAATGAGGTAGCACCTACCTACTCCATCCAGGGTTATGTAAGAGGAAGTATGCTAAGAGAGAAGAATTTAAATAAGATCCAGAGTCTTATTATACTCAAAATGTCCAGGATATACCAGAAATCATTTATCACACCAAGAACCAGGAAAATCTCAACTTGAATGAGAAAAGACAATCAACAGATACTGACACTGAGATGATACAGATATTGGAATCAGTGATACATGCACCCCAACGTTATAGCAGCATTATCTACAATAGCCAAATTATGGAAACAGCCTAAATGTCCATCGACTGATGAATGGATAAAGGAGATGTAATATATATATAACAGAATATTACTCAGCCATAAAAGAGAACGAAATCTGCCATTTGCAAAGACATCAATGGAGCTAGAGAGTATTCTAACTGGAATTTAAATAAAAACTAAAGAAAAAAAAGGCAGTGATAGAGAAGTAGGTGTTACTGTAAAGGAGATCTTTGTGGTGATGAAATAGTTCTCAGCTGCAGTGATGGTTACGCAAACCCGCACACGTAACAAAATGCCGTAGAAGCACGCATTGCACCAATGTCAATTTCCTAGCTTTTATACTGTACTATAGGAAGGTGAGATGTTACATTTGGGGAAAATAAGGCGAAGAATATATGAGACCCCTCTGTAAACTTTCTATAAATCTATAATGATTTCAAAATAAAAAGTGAACAAGAAATTATGCAGCATACTAAAAGGTCAAATCACATACCTGGCACGCATCTCTTTTTCCTTTCAAGAAGCCAGCACATAACATTCTGGGAGTTATGGCACCATTGTAAGACTGGGGCTCGTTACAGGTTTGAGTGTCTATGAGATCCACCTGTACTTGCCAAAGATGATTTTGACTACTACCTAAAGGGAAAGAATAGTCTTTTTATTGTATATATACATTTATTCTATAAACCTCAAGAAAATCATACTTATTGGATGAGATGGCAATACAGGATATGTCTTTTTTTCAGGTACAGTCATATTTTGGGGAAGAATTATTTCCTAACTACTTTAAATGAAAAGTTAGGTACCTATGAAAGAATCTCAAGTTGTTTAAGTGACTTCCATCCCATGGCAAAATTTAGAAGGTAATTTCAGCGGGGAGAATGGTGGCCTTATGATTCTCATCTTCACAATTGGGTATATTAATGATCCCCAATCTCTTATGTGGTTGATTCCCTAGTAAAAATTTCAGCCATATTTACTATTTTGGACACCTTACCAAGCACCATTACTACAGTAGTAGTGAGGCACTTGATAGTAACCTCAAGCAATGAAGGAATATATATGTCTTCTGAATGATCTAGTTCACAAATAGGGTCTGACTTGCCCAGGTCCATATGCCCAACCCACCAACATATTTTGCCATAATGACATTCCATTCTTTAAATGCCTTAGAATACCGAATTGGGTTACTATGGTTTGATTTCTCTTCAGATGCTCACCATCGTTTTGCAGTGCTCCAAATCCTGTCACAAACATCTCATTGCCTGGGTAGAACTCATGGGATGCATCAGGGAGACAAATCCTATGTACTGCATTTGTGTAGGGAACAGGGCTAGAAAGCTCTGCAACTGAAATATCATAGTCATGTGATGGGTACTTATATTTTTCATGGACAAATATCCTTCTAAGGCCTTGTTTTATCTTCGGAGGCTTTATTGTTACTCCAAAGGAAACAGTCCATCTGTCTGGGTCCTTATACCTGAGGAAAAAGTACAAAGGATAAATTCCACTTTAGCATACTACCAATGTAATGGCTTATATTAAACAATTTAGGCTGCTGGTGTCAATATTAGCTTTCTTTTTAAAATTACAGTTTCTCTATATAGAAACAAACTCTTTCCAATCTGAGAACCTGGCTCAGGAGTAACATCGGGTAGAAAAGCCACAGTGGCATGGTTCTTAGGAGACACATTCCACTCTGCATCTGAGTTGCTCACCCCAGATCCTAGCGTTTTTGACATTTCTAGGAATCAGTGACTCCAAGAGAGACATGGAAAACACATTTTGTACAGAATGAAAGAACTAAATGTATTCTATGCACCATGTTCCCTACCCACAAACACACACATTTCTCTGAAAATGGAAAAAGCTACCCATAAACATAACAAAGCATTACTATCCTGTATACATAGGCATTTTGCGTTAGGTTGAAAGGTCTCCATTCTTTGGAATACAACTGGTCAACTCATCCCCTAGCCCCGTCTCTGAGAGGTACACAGCAGAGAGATATGGCTTTTTGACATCAAGCTCTTAGTCAAAAGATGACTTTAAAATTTCTTTAAAACTCCTGCTTCCTTTCACAAATTATTATTTCTTTATCAAAGGATAATTTATCTACATGTACTTTGATGCCATTTCCATTTCCAGACTATTAAGCCTCTTACTAAGTTTTATGTGTGTCCCACTCTTTGTGATGTATGTTTTGTGAGAGTGTATTGTAGATATCTTTATATTAAACTCATCTCTTTCCAACTTCATGAGGTATTTCCTTCCTGCACAGCCCCGACACTCTCTGCCTACCCCCAGTCATTCACAAGCCAGTCATTCAGGACTTACGTTCTAAAGCAGTGAGCAGCACTCACAAGCCATGTGCTATTAATTAAAGTTGCTCCACAGCGATGGCTTCCATCCCATTGCAGGCTGGCTTGCCACGGCCATTCTCCCTCTTCTACCTCTGTCCCACCGACAATCCTGAGACTCTGACTTGCAGTTTTACTCCTTCGTGTCCCACAGCCTGCCAAAGAAAGATGATGCCTTACTTAACAGTTGCTTTTAAGTATCAAAATGTGTCACTATCTCAAATTTCTTTGGTACTTTGTGCTCCAATTGTATCAAACATTTTCTCCTGTTCTTACTTTTCCTTCAACTATAGCAGTTCATTAATTTAACAACTATTTATCTTGTAAGATTTAAGTCAATCATTACATCCTCTAGGATGCCTTCTTTAACAATTCCTCTCCCCCAAACTGGATTAGTTATAGTTCTTTTGATACTTCCATCATTGTCATCTTCATCATCAACATCATCATCTCTCTACATGTGTGTATATATATATACATAGCTATATACGTCTGTCTCTATGTACATGTATATATGCTAATATAGTTACCTGTACTAATTATATATACACCAGTTATATGTTATATATACACTATTTATATATAAACATTGTTTGTAAGAGGTTTTATCATAAATATACACTAATTATATATAGTGTGTATATATTAATTATAATATAGCATATATATACAGTATGTATACATTAATTATATATATACACATGTATTACATGATATTTATATATAATATATATATAGTTTCTAACAGAGTTTCTCATCCTTGGTCCTACTGACATTTTGACCTGGATAATTCTTTGCTGTGGGTGGCTGTGCTGTACGTCACAAGATATTGAGAAGAATCCCTGGCCTATATGTATTAGATGCCAGTAACCTCCCCCCTGCAATCATGATAACCAAAATGTCACAATGGGGCATGACCATGTGGGGGTCAAAATTGCCCCTTCTTGAGAACTATTGCTTTAGAATTATGTGTTCCTGCGTTAGTCTCATACATCTAATCTCATTAGGGTACGAGCTGCTTTAGGCAGGGATTATAGCTCATCCATTTTATATCCCTTTTGCCTAATACACCACTAGCACACAACAGTTTCACAATAAATACTGGTGGCAAGAATATACACCATTGAAGTAACAGGATTATTCTTTGGTCTCATGTTTAATCAAGTTTGTGAATTAACCAGTATTCTAAGCTGGTGAGTAGCATATTTCTTTCCATCCTTTAAGATGAATATATTATGTACTAATTCCGTAATTATCAAATGTATCCTCTAAATCATGGTGGGGTACTCTGCTGTAGAGGAAGGGAAATACTAGGCCTAGAGTCGGTATTTTTAAAATATGGGTGAAGATATTATCTGGGCCTTCAGTAATTTTATCGATATATACCCCAGCCCCATAATTGCCTGAAATTTCCATAGTAGGGATTAATAAGATCATGAAGATTTTATTTAGTGTAGAGTAACAATAAGTTTCTACTTGTAGCTGAAAAATACCAACATATAGATTGCTGTTATATAATCTTTCGAAAATGTTTGTGAGAGTGTATTGTAGATATCTGCAGTCAGATATCTTTTCTCCCTTCTTTAATGACAGTAACACTCACTTCTACTACATGTCTGCCACAGGCATCTATATAGCCACCCCATAGTTCTCCCAACTTTTTTGGTCTTTAGTAATAAAATGTGCCTCAAAGATAAGATAAAGCATCCTGAGCTGTGCACAGACCAATCAAATTTTATTCTGACCTTATAGTATCACACGAAGTAAGCCTAAATGACCTAGTGTGAACTTTTTACATTCAGGTAATGCAATTCTAATAAATATATTACACTTACAATTGTTCAGAAAGTTGTCTGTTTCTGTCTTGTTGATTTCTGAAATACACAGAAATAGTTAGTAGAACAGGACCAGCACATCAGAATTTCATAATGCCTCTGAGTACTTCATACAGGAAAGGCCGGTTAATTCTGTTAAAAGACAGGACCTTTAGGTTGTAAAAACAAAACAAAACAAAACACCCAACACTGTTAGTTTATCATAGACAGAGCAAGTTGCCTTGGGAAAAGGGAGATCCGAGCACTGTTTCTTAACTTTAGTGTGGGTAATAGTCACATAAGGAGCATCTTTATACTGTCAATTCCTGTTCCTTTTCCCAGTAATTCTGATTAAGTAGTTTTGTGATGAAACTCTGAGTTTCATACTAGAAAATAAGATGCAGTATTTCCCCTTTTTGGGGAAATACTATTCTAAATCATAGTATTGATTCCCTAAATGCAATGATATTTTGACTATTGTTTCAGTTTTTTTCTTTACTAAATTCATAAGAATAGTCCCATTTGTAAAACATACATGAGTGGCGGGTCTATAAATCTGTCCGTCATTTAAAAATAATGTTATCCCTTTCTAATTCTTCTTTCTGCTGAAATTTAGAAAGACAATTTGCCCTCTTTTCAACTCTAGCCCATGGCTCCTTAGCTTATTGACTTCTTAACAATCAGGCCCTAATCCTATGCAAACACTAAGCCAACCAACAGATACATAAAACTCTAAGCATTTGGGTGCCTGGGTGGCTCAGTCAGTTAAGCATCTGCCTTCAGCTCAGATCATGATCCCAGGTCCTGGGATCGAGCTCTGCATCAGGCTCACTGGTCAGCGGGGAGCCTGCTTTTCCCTCTCCCTCTGCTGCTCCCCCTGCTTGTGCTCTCTCACTCTCTCTGTCAAATAAATAAATAAATAAATCTTTAAAAAAAGAAAAACAAAAACAAAAAGCTCTAAGCATTTAATGTCCTGATTCAGTAGATTTCCAAAGACCAAAACTGTTCTCTTTGAATATGGCAGAATAGGAGTTCTAAATACAAAAAGTTCAATGTCAATTTTTCTTATAGTATTTAATAGTGTTGATATGCTAGAAATCTATATTCTAGGAATTCTTCTTTTGACCTTCTCCATTCTGGCTATTTTGGGGGGAAATGGCTCAGATAAGGAAGTGACAATTTATTCTCAGTAAATATTAAATATCATCACCACTGATCTCTCCATTTCAAATAACCTGTTCTCTATCTCAGCGTCATCCTAGAGAAAGTTCTGGCTTTGCATGCTGATACTACTAACAGGGCCAGCTTAATGGATGTATATCTACATTGGGTCCCAGACTCAGCATAACTTTGCACTTGGTTTAATGCTCACTGTACTGAAGTTCTTGATATTTTTTTATTTCATAACTTGTGCTTTAAAAATGAAGTCTAGGGGCACCTGGGTGGTGCAGTCATTAAGCGTCTGCCTTCGGCTCAGGGCGTGATCCTGGCATTATGGGATCGAGCCCCACATCAGGCTCTTCTGCTATGAGCCTGCTTCTTCCTCTCCCACTCCCCCTGCTTGTGTTCCCTCTCTCGCTGGCTGTCTATCTCTTTCAAATAAATAAATAAAAATAAAATCTTTAAAAAAAATAAAAAATAAAAAAATAAAAATGAAGTCTGATAGAATAATGGGGCATGCATGGCAAGAACAGAGGAGATACACACAACATATGTGTCCATGGATTCTTGGCACCCCATTTGCATGTATCATTTGTGATACCCTATGAACTCAAGAATTCCAGTGGATCCACAATGTTCAGCAAACTCAAAGTACAAGATAAGTGTGTGATGTCTACCACTAAGGAACCAGGGAGCACTGACAGTCCCAGGAGGCCATGTTTTCTGTTTGAAGCAGAGCTTGCTTAGAACACAGAAAGAAGGCAATAGCATTCTAGTAGACACCCAAGGACCCTATTATATCCTTTCTTGCTCCCATTTCTTCTTTATATTAGCCAATAGCTTCTGCTGAAAATAATGATATAAAGGACTTTTCAGTTCTTTTTCACGTAAGCTGAAGGTAGAGAGCAATGGTAAAATGTACACATATCAACAAAGGAAATAAAAATTGTCAAGCTAGCCTTGTATAGTGTTTCCACTGATCTGGGAAGAGTCAAATTCATGCATGTGTGAGGTATGAAATACAGTTGTATAATTTTCATAGTTCCCCATATTTAAATGCTTTTACATTTACACTTGAAATTGATACTTTACAATATGAAGATGAATAATACAACTCTTGCTAGTAATTTAAAACTTCATTTTTTTCACTTAGAATGGCATTAATTAGTAAACAAAAATGCCATGACAAGTCAAAAGAGACTGTAGAAGAAAGAAAAGTCATATTTTAATACCCTTAACAGTACATTTTTGATGCTTTTTGAAAAGAGTCCAACATTTTGCACTGGGCAACATAAATTATGTAGCTGATTCTAGTTACTCAAGCCTCCCTTCCTAAGCAAGCAAGGTAAGTGATCATCAGGTCAGGCCTCAAGTTAGGTCTATTAGCTTTTATGTTGGTACCCTACGTTCATCCTTTCTACTTGTTCCATAGCCAATACTGTGTCCGCTAGCCACATGTGCCTAATGAGCTCTTGAAACGTGGCTAGTCTAAACTGAAATGTGCTATAAATATAAAATACACACGAGATTTCAAAGCCTTAGTAGAAAAAAGAAAATATAAAATGTCTTAGGAGTAATTTTTCTATTGACTACTTGTTGAAACAATAATAACTTTGATATATTGGGTTAAATATCAAATTATTTAAGTGAATTTCACATGTTTACTTTTGCTTTTTTAATATGGCTACTAGAAAATTTAAGATCATATGGTTGGCTCACATGATATTTCTATAGCATTGTTCTATTGCACACAACTTGACTCTTAACCAAACTTTTACTTCTACTGAGGATCTCCTATGTTTCTTACTTTCTAGTAATGAGGACCTATCCCTGCTTATTTCATTCCCCTACACCCAACAACAACAAAAAACTCAGACTTTTTAAATTAGTTGTAAAATAAATATGAATAAAACAAGTATAAATAAATTATAAATTTTTCATTGGTAAATGGGCTAAGAGAAGGAGCTATAACTAGGTATATCAATGAAACTTGAAAGTAAATATGTGGATGGCATGAACCTTTCCACACATCATACTATCAGAACATAAAATTGAAGCAACGAGAAGAAGGAGAAGAATATACAAAGCCACTTTCTCCATTTATAATCGGCCGCTATAGTTGAAGTGTAAGGCCCAACGCAGGAAAAGAACTCAGGCCCAGAGGTAATGACACACTTGCATAGGAGGCCTAAATTTAGGGTAGTATTAAAAATAAAATATTTCAGTAGGACCAATTTAATCCCAAAGAAATGTTCTGTTGGTGGCAAGACTCCATAATTAAAGGACATCCAAAACAATTTTTAAAAATCAGTGCCTTAGGGGCACCTGGGTGGTTCAGTCATTTGAACTTCCAACTCTTGATTTTGGCTCAGGTCATGATCTCGGATCATGAGACCAAACCCCACGTAGGGCTCTGCACTGGGTGTGGAGTCTGCTTGAGATTCTCTCTCTCCCCCTGTCCCTCTCCACCTCCTCCCTCCCCCAAAATCAGTGCCTAAGACCAAAATTAACATGGAGCTGTTCTATGTAAGAGAATTAAACTAAATAAGAGAAAGAAACTTACTTTTAATTTCAACTGATTCAGGATCTAATTTAGGGGGTCCTACAGCATCTTGCAGCTTTTCAGGTAGAACATGTTGAATAATTTTATCAATGGCTTCAGGATCCTCAGTAGAGGGAACTCTAAAAATCAGCAGCATATGCGCCAACACTCCATGTTCCTCTTGACTGCAGACCAAAAAGATAAAAAGAAAAACACAGTTTTAAGAGATGTAGTTTGGAATTAGGTTTATGGTAATGTCACAATCTATGTTCTTTTAATCATCCATTTGAAACACGCACATAAAACAAATCCATAATGTAATTTAAAAGATCAAATTTGGGGCTCCTGGGTGGCTCAGTCGGTTAAGTGTCTGCCTTTGGCTCAGGTCCTGATCCCGGGATCCTGGGATTGAGGCCCACGGTGGGCTCCCCACTCAGCAGGGAGTCTGCTTCTCCCTCTCCCTCTGCCTGCTGCTCCGCCTGCTTGTGCTCTCTCTCAAATAAATAAATAAATAAAATATTTTTTGAAAGATGTGAAATTATTTAAAAAAATAAAAATAAAAGATCTAATTTATTTTCTTCTATATTCCTATTGTTTACCACATACAAAACTTCCAACTCAGCCTCCCTGATAGTAAGCTAGTATGCTCATGGTCTCCCTTAATATCAAGATATCTGGTTGTTAATATAAAAAGACACTCTCTTGTCAACCATTCAATACTATCAAATATAATGTGTGGTCAATATGGAGTCAACTCTGGCTTTGGTTTTCAAGCTTAATTCCCGGTGGCTTAAATCCAGTGATATCTCCCAAGCAACGTCATGCTCTCCTAAACAACTTCTTATCCTAAGGATATTAGAAAGCTTAACCAAATTGTCTTGATTTCATGTGATTATATTTTCAAGATAGAGCATTAATCAGCCTTAATGTTGTTAGGATGAATTACTTCTTAGAATCACCCTTGACTTCTCTTTCTCATTCTCAGTAAGCTACTCTACCCCCTTTACTTCACATATAATCAGTTCTAAGAGAATCTTACTCTTCACTATACACTGTATTGACTACTTATATAAGCTGTAAATGGGAATATAAATTAGAACCTTATTTTTAGAGGTCAGTTTTGTTTATCAGTTATACATTTGATGATCCATTCTCTCTGATACTGCACTCTCTTCAAATATTACTCGTGTGTGTGAAGAGATTCATACATACGTTTATCATGATCTTGTTTTTAAATCAGAAAAAATATGTAACAACCCAAGTGTCCACCAAAAGGACATTGGCTAAAACAACCCTGACACCTCTTGTAGTTAAATGTTATGCAACGAATTGTTGAGATGTGTTATTTGTGAAGGGGGAATTATTGGAGAGGGAGTTTTGCTTTCTATTTTATGGAATAGTATGTTATTTGAATTTTATATGATTTTGTATTACTTTTGTAATCTGAAAAAGCAAACAGACTTTAATGAGATTATCATGTATCTCACCCCCTTTCACTCACTCAGCAACCCTGTATAACAATTATTTGTTCTGTCTTCTTTCTCTTAAACTCTTCCTATACTGGCTGACTAATAGAAACAAAAACAAACAAAACCCTCTCTCTACCCCAGCTATTCAATTTATCTCTCACCTTCTTATCACAGCAAATCTTCTCGAAAGGATAAATTACACTCTGCCTCATATTTACTTTCTTGCAGTCTGCTTCCTCCCCTTTCATTCCACTGAGTCTTTTCTCTGCACTAAATGACTTCCTTATTGACATATCCAATGAATTTTTTCCAGTCATATTACTTGATCTCACGGGAGTATTTTGTCAATGTTGAAACTTTTTGTCTTTCATGTCAGTGGTGCCTTTCTCATGATTTCTCTTTTTTCTTTCTCCTTCCCTGTATATTTCCTAGGCTCCTGTTTTTTCCACATCACCTTAAGTATTGTTTTCTTCAGGCTTTCTTCATCATCATTTTTTCCCATGCATCGCCCTTTTTCTCAGAAATTCCACTTACATCCACACGTTCCAGTACTTTGAATTAATAATGAAAAAAGGCACATCTTCAACTCAGTTCTCTTTTCCTCCCCTGAGTAAGACCCATATTTCAGGCTCATGTGGTCCCCTAGTGTCTCAGCTCAACATCTTTCGGTATGACTTCATCTTTCCTACAAACTTGCATTTCTTCCTATTGATTTCAGAAGAAATACTAATGAGTAGGAAGATTACTAAGTTGAAGAAGTAAACAAATTGAAAAGTGATTTGAAAGGTAAAACTGGCAGAACTTAGTTATTCATAAAATGTGAGGGGACCAGGAAATGGAGGAGTGTAGAATGATGTCCAAGTTTCTCATCAGTGTGATTGGGTTTTACATGAGTTAGAGAATTTCCTGTGGAATTTCCATGTGGAGATGTGCATAGGCAGGTATATAGTTCTAGAAATCAGCAATACACTTTAGATTGGAAATATTGAAATTTAGATATCAATAGCATATGCAGTCATGTGGGTGCATTAAGTTCCCTTGAGAGACTGAAAATTTAAGGATTGGAGAAGTAGATACAGATCCAGAGAGAATAGTATTTTAAATGCCAGAGAATAGATTTCAGGTAAGTGATAGACTGAGAAGGAACTCTTAAGAGTTTTGTCATTGACAACTATCATATGATTTCTCTCATCTATGGAACATAAGAACTAGGAAGATCGGTAGGGGAAGAAAGGGATAAAGGAAGGGGGGGTAATCAGAAGGGGGAATGAAACATGAGAGACTATGGACTATGAGAAACAAACTGAGGGCCTCGGAGGGGAGAGGGGTGGGGGAATGGGATAGACCGGTGATGGGTAGTAAGGAGGGCACGTATTGCATGGTGCACTGGGTGTTATACGCAACTAATGAATCATCGAGCTTTACATCGGAAACCGGGGATGTACTGTATGGTGACTAACATAATATAATAAAAAATCATTAATTAAATTTAAAAAAAGAGTTTTGTCATTGAAATAATATTGGAAACAGTTCTCATTCTATTTTTGAAAAATACAAATAATTTGTAATAAGAAAATATATTATTTAAGATCCTCATGTAATATTTTGCTTAAAATGTTATGTTCTGAACTTCTATTTATTAATGGTTGATTATCAGATCTGGAATTTTCTTAGGTAAATATTTGGAGCAGAAAGGGGTAGAGAGGGGCACCTGGGTGGCACAGCAGTTAAGCGTCTGTCTTCGGCTCAGGGCGTGATCCTGGCATTATGGGATCAAGCTCCACATCAGGCTCCTCCGCTATGAGCCTGCTTCTTCCTCTCCTATTCCCCCTGCTTGTGTTCCCTCTCTCTCTGGCTGTCTCTATCTCTGTCAAATAAATAAATAAAATCTTTAAAAAAAAAAAAAAAAAGAAAGGGGTAGAGAAGAAAAAAGTAAGGAAAATTGATAAAGAGAAGAAATAAGAGGTTAAGACAAACATCATCCACTACACTATTTTGTATAGGGGACGATTGGCTATTAAACTAAGGGATACGGCTTAGGTCCCTATTTATGCTAAATAGTTCCCCAAAAAAACCAATTCAATAATGTAGACACCAATAACACCTCTGTCTCTTGAAATCAATCACCATGCAAATACTTTCTTATAGATTTAGAGAATGAGTAAAGCAAATTATAACCCATAACTTAGAACAGCTGTCGAATGTTGGTTTAATTGAATTATATCATATCATAACATTTCAAACAGTATTTATTACTAAGTTCACAGCTTCAGCTTTAAATTGTTCTCAGAAGTCAGCATTTTAGATATATCTACCTGAATCTGATAATGTGAGACTTGACAAATTCTTCTCTCAATGGAGATTTATGAAATGCATCTTTCACCTGTTCCAAAAATATTCAAAATATGTCAGCAAGAATAAGTTTCTGCAAGTCAATTTAAAGCTCTATGGAAAATTTAAAAACAAAGCAAACAAAACAGAAAGCATTAACTAACATGTCACAATGCACTCAACTTGAAGAATCTCGAAGAATCTTTTCTGGTTCTACTCAGTGATTTCAACTAAACTCTGCCTTAGAAGTTATAGTATCTGGGAGCCATAGTAGTGGAGCCAAGCATGACATCTGCTGTGCTACACTCAGAAAGATACTAAAAAGAATAAACACATTGGTTTTTTTGAAAAAGAAGAGTAAATATTCATATCCTGAGATACAGATTTCTGTAGGTAAGTAAAGGAAATGAAATAATTCTGCCAAATGATGTTTGGTTCATAGATATAAGTGTGTGACAGTGTCACATGGTTCTTAAAACTGGTGAAAAAGTTGCCAAATTTCCTGACATAATCTGCAACCAATTCAGTATTCAAAATGCTCTTAGAAAGACCCGTGTGAACTAGGACACTTAGCCTACCTAATACGTTCTGTTAGGTTTACTTCAATAAGGTAGAAAAATGTATCTTGTGGAGATATTTCTTACTACTATAATTAAGGTGTTATACGCAACTAATGAATCATTGAACTTTACATCAAAAACCAGGGATGTACTGTATGGTGAATAACATAATATAATAAAAATATTATTACGAAAAAAAAGGAATTCTAGCCAACTTAAATTTTTAAGTTAGGAGTCAAGGTAAACATGTCAAATATTTCTTGATTTCAGTGTGTGAATATTGACCAACCGCAGTTACAGCAAGCTGGTGATTGGCTGACAGAAACAATGAGTCTTTTTATTGTTTCATATCTTTTGTCGACTCCTCTGTCTTTGTGCCCAAGGTCAGTTACTTCAATTACGAGACAAATCAGCACAGTACGAGTGAGTCCTCTAATGACCACAATCACTTGGATACTTTTGTTTAAGGGCTTATATTTAATCAAATAATTTCAAAATTGTTATTAATTTGGAAGAGTGTTAAAGAGTCTTATCTATATTCCTTCATATGTAAATCATTCTGGATGTTATAAAAATTGATTTTAGTGAATTGCATAAAAAACAAGGAAAATAGTTACATCTTTTCTTGACCCTTTTAGTTCCATTTTCTTTATTTTATTTATGGTTTTAGAAAAGAGCTTATTGAAATATTTCCCTGATTCAGGGTTTACAAGTACAAATTCAACCAGAACTTGACCTCCTCAGGTTTCTAGTGTATCAGGTAGTTTCTAGGTGGGTAACTGCCATTATGTTCTTACTCTGAATATTGGAAATGGAAGGCAATTTTGAAATTATCCAGTCTAATCCCCTAATTTGCACATATGGAAATTTGTCCAGAATGAAAATTGGTAGTAGATGGTTCTAAAACTAGTGTCTCAACTTCTAGCTTAAGGTATTTTCCATCACATAATACCACTAACTACCTCACAAACTGTCAGGAAAGGTGCAGATTATTCTCTAAGTAATCTGACAATGATTAGAAATCATCACCCACGCTCTTGCTCTCTTGGCCTATACTGATATTTTTCCCACTTTTTAAAACATTTGATTCATCTCTGAGGATGAATGTTAAAGCCTTAAAAATAAAGATGAATATCCATGTGTCTTCTTTAGACTTATGTACCCAAAACTAGTCCAAGGTCAGATATTTTTGTATATGAAAATACTACTCAAGTATGTGACTGAATAGTTTCAATCTTGTGGTCTTTTGCTCACGGTGTCATCTATAGGATACGAAAGTCATATTTTGGGTCACCCTCACATTCCCAGAATTTCTGGACTCTGCTGATCAAGACTGTAGCACTAGCTATGGAAGAGTGAGTGGGAGGGGCATGAAGGAAGGGCTAAAGGTCACTTAACTTCAGCCCTGCAAGGCATACTCTCCCAAGTCATGTATTTTCAGTTTTATTTTATATCTTTCTGGCAGGGCTGCTTCCCATTTTTCAAAGATATGCAAGATCAGTTGAATGGATGTTATGGAAGCTAGGTACCAAAAAATGGATATAAAGTGATAGCAAATGACCTAGAAATGGAGAAAAAAAGTGCTTACCATTGATTCAATTTTCTGGCTCATTTCTGTGAAATTTTTAGAACCCTCTCTTCCAAAGTCACCATACAGTTTGTTACTTGTAAATGACAATGTGCTATAGTAATTGTAGGTCTCCCTTTGATCTATTAAGAAAGAAGGAAAAAAACCATCATACTTTTTATCAGATGTATGCAAAGCATCATTATTTCCATGTTTGGTGGTTGTTAGAAAGATGGATAGTAAGGAGGGCACATATTGCATGGTACGCTGGGTGTTATACACAAATAATGAATCATGGAACTTCACATCAAAAACTAAGGATATACCATATGGTGACTAACATAACAAAATAAAAATTATTATAAGAAAAAAAAAAAAAAGACTGAGACCAGAGAGAATGGCCCTACCCCAGGTCATCATCTCAATCACCTTGCCCTGAGCTTCATGGTTATCTCAGAATAAAAGACAACAACATTCATCATTGTAAGATTTATAGGGTAAAAGCCATAAGAAATGCTTGGTGTTCCTGCTGGCTAATTAGTCATGTTTTATCCATTCCTGAATTAGTCACAAGAGACTGCAAGTCACGCCATCTGAGCATAGAAACAAGAATGGACTTGGAAGTTTCCCAAGAGTAAATGCACTTTTACATTCCAAAAGTAGATTTCTCACAATTCATTAAATTATGCATCAATTTTGGCCAAAAGGACTGTAGTGTAAGAAAATTTATTTGGGGTAAAGAAGATGAGGGTAGGGATGAAAATGCTTGCGGTTCGGTTAGGGAGCTAGAGCTACCATCTGGCATAACCATCCAGGGACACTTAGTTTCACCTGGCTCCCTTGTCAATCCATTTATTTTCTTCTACCAGCCACAGGGATTGTCTTGTCTTGCCACTGGGTACACTTACTGCATCCAGTTTAAGCAGCCCGTTTTTGGCCCAAAGAAAATTAATGCAGCATTCATCTACCTTTCTATACATGAAGCAAGCTCGAACCCTAAGAAGATTCATTCATTCAACAAATATTAATGCCGACTACCTTTTCTATGAAAGACTCTGTGTTGACTATTAGGAATATTATGGTGATCAAGACAGTTGTGTATAGTTATTGTAGGATAATGGAGTATGCCTCACCCAACCTCAATTTCTCTCCTCTTCTTTTCTCTTGCTTCTCATTCTTTTCTTCTTCACTTGAACCCCAGAGGAAAGGGAAACTAACATTGGGCATCTGTGTCCCAAGCATATTCACATATCTCATTTAATTTACCATAACTCCCACGGGAAGGCAGTATTGTCCACATATAACAGATAAGGACTACAGTCTCAGAAATGTAAATAAATTGCCCAGTCCCAACATGACATAGCCAGAAAAGACAGAACTGGATTTCAAGTCAAGGTCTAACTCTCAAAGCACAAACCTCCTTTACGTATCACTTCTTGGGGTGGGAAAACCAAACCCGCTCACTGAAGCTGTAGGAGACATCTCTCATACATAAGAGTTATGGAAAAAACCATTGGTAAATTTCAAGAGAACATCCGGGCTGTCCAGAGGATTTGGTTGGATTGACAAGGCTAGGGAATGGCCCGCAATGCAGAAGGAGATGGAGGGCAGCCTGAAAGGTCAGGACCTCCTGAGAATTAGCACCAAAGTGAGAGGCTAGGGAGGTTTTGCCTTTCTCCCTCTTTCCTTACCTCCTTTTCACTGAATGGCCTTGATCTGAATGGCCAGAGTGACCTGAAATGCAGGCAGGTCCCTGGAAATACACATAATCTCAAGTACGGTTTTTAATTTATTGAAATATTGAACATTAGGTCTAAATTGGGCCTAAGAATCTGCCTTTCTAACAAACTCCCATGTGTGATGCTGTAGGTATCACTCCTCATTGAAAAGTTAGTGTCTAGAGAGGAGCACTGACTCTTCTAGATATTAGTTCTGTTCTTTTTTCAATTATTAGATTGAGGGCATCTGGGTGGCTCAGTCGATTAAGCTCAGGTCATGATCCCGAAGTCCTGGGATCGAGCTCTGCTTTGTGGGGAGTCTACTTCTGCCTCTGCCCTTCCCTTCTGCTCATGCTCTCTCTCTCTCTGGTTCTCTCTCTCAAACAAATAAATAAAATCTTTAAAAAAATTATTAGATTTATAAACTTGAAACTGCCATTTGTAGAAGCCAAAAATGGTCAAATACCAACAATTTCATATGCTTCAACCAAATGAACAACTCGTCTGTAGTCAATATTTTACTTTGCTCAATAGACTCAAACAAGTCACTAAGTGTCAAAACATATTGCCAGTTGCCAGAATTATATGGCATGTATAGTTGTTGGAAAATATTATCAGTGAATATTAACAGAAAAGTAAGAAAAATAAGGATGAACATTTGTTTGCTGATAATTTTCTAAAAAGTTTGTGAATCTGTAACCTACAAGGATGTTGCTCACAATAGAGTCACCTTCTGTCATTCAATTCACAGAGGGACAGAAATGCAGCCTCAAAAGCCCCTGAACACCAGCTGTACACACAATGCTATGCTGTCCTGGGCTTTATGCCAAAATGATGTTTTTTCAAGGTGAGTTACCTCCATCTTAATCTGTCTGTTTCTGTAACTATTTAGTTTAGTTTGATTATTTAGGTATGCCAACTCCTAAATGCTCATGTGCTATATCCACTCTGTTCTTTGTCTCTATATCCAAACAGAGGGCAGGTCACACATGTAAGACAGTAACCTCTATCACAACAGTCACTGTTTATCCAGGTGCACTGTGTGGGCAGCGGAAGTTGGGTGTTCATACTACTGCAACTGATCATCCAAACAATAGGACCCAGGAGCGGGTTACTGGAAAAATCTTGCCAGGTTTTCACTGTATGCATGTGAGCAAGATGGCTTGGGAAGAGGCAAAGGGAGAAGAACCAAGAAACATTTTCTCTCACTGAGGTAATGAGACCTCTAGCTTTAGTAGGAATTCTTTGTGATGTCAGACAAACTGAAGTATGCCCTCATATAAATATCATAGGTGTGATTCACTAATCTTTATCATTCAGTATTCAAAAAATATTAATTATTTAATACTTGCCAAGATCCTGCTAGGTTCTGGAAATACTAAAATGAACAAAACATAGTGCTAGGCATCTGTGGAGAAGAATAATGATGCTTACGATATGAGACTTGATATATCCCTAACGGAACTGTAGAATTATAAAGTTGTTTTAGCCATTCTTTTTTTTTTTCTTTTGAATTTAAAACATTCTCCAGAGAAATAACCAAAATGTTCATACTCCGAAATTTAGAGACTTGTGTGTGAGTAAACACTACCAAAAAAGTCTTTAAATATTTTTTTCTTTAAACCACCCAGAAATGATCTACCTTGCTTTAGAAATTGAGATTGTATTTGAGATTAGAATTGAGATTATGTCTCTCGGTGGAAGAATATAACCAATTTACAGATCACCATGTCTCTTTACAGGAAAGCAACTTGTGCAAATTCCCAATTAAATTAGAATCAAGTAATTAGCTTCTTTGGTTACAGTGTCTTGAACATCAAAGCATTAGCTAGTCACTAAGGGAGATATTAAGCCAATAGGTCATAGTGGAGTCAACTAATTATAACTTGAGGCAGAGTAGAGAGAAACTTCAGAAGCGTTGTTATACCCTGGAAGAACAGTCTTGAAGTACCCTGGGGACCTTTCTAATAACAGAGCAGACTCATGGTTCATCTACCTTCGAGATACCTGATTACCACAGAGTGAACCTCTTTATAATTAACCTTCTCGGTATAACCTATCCTCTCTAATCACGTGCAATACAACCCAGGACGAGATTTAAGATAACAGAAATAGGCACTTACTAAACAATATATAATTATGAGCATTTTTCCAGCTTACTAGTACAGAACAGAGTCAACTTTTCTATGATTCTTGATTATGTAATTAATTTTTGGACTCTCAGGATGTATTGTTGGAATAATTTTAAATCAAGGTGATTGCCCTACATCCTCAAACAACTCAACATGTTTGTCTCTAGCTCTCCTGTGGTCTTCCCCTATTTAATATTTGATTATCAGTTACTAATGAATATAAAAACTAGCATGCTATTCCCAGCAGGAAGCATTGCTACATCAAAGATAGAAGAAAGAATTATCCTTGGCTTGTGAGGATTAAGTGAGAGAGACAAGGCAGGTAAAGAATTCTTTGTTCCAGCTATGCAAATGAGTTGCAATCATGAATGAATAAGCCTGACGCAAATCAAAACCAGAGTGCACATGAGGAAATATTTGGGGGTAAGTCACATGATGCCAGGGCATTCCGTACTTACTGTATCTCACATAATGAACGGTAAGTCCAATGCACACTGCCAGGACAATCAGGGAGATAAAGGTGATGAGGCCAATAACCCAGGGCTCCAAACAAGCTCTCTTCCTGTTCTTCACCACAGCTGGCCTGAGAAAGAAAGCAAATAAATGGGTTATATCACAGGGTGCACCACACCCACTCCTTGTAAAGCAGATATTTCTGGGGACTTCAGGACCCTCAGGTGGGAGAGTCCTCTCTTGGTTTAGAACACAGCCTGGTCCCAGGCTGCTGAAGCCAATCCTGGCTCTGGTCGCCTGAACTTACGCAAGTCATTTGACATCTCTCTGCCTGTTTCCTCATCCATAAAGTGAAGATGATAGTGATAGCACCTATCTCATAGGATTGTTGTAAGTATTAAAGGAATTACTATATATAAAGTGCCTACAACAGTGCCTGGCATGTAGAAAATACTTAGTAAGTGTTAGCTATGATTTACTAAGCTGGCTACATCCAGAATACTGAGTTAGGCACAATTAGAGCTATGAAAATGTACAAAGCCTGTTTTTACAACTGTAAAATCTTAAATGGCCTATGAAATATGTTACAGCTTGATCTGTAGTGTTCCAGGTAGAATTTCTATTTCTACTTTATTTTTCTGATTTATTTCCAAACAAACTTTGAGGATACACAGAAGAGATAACCAGAATTCCCTTCTAGAGAACCTGAGTGCTTGCATACTAAACTCCACTCCAGGAAATTAATTAATACTTTTTTAAAGATTTTATTTATTTATTTGAGAGCAAGAGAGCTCAAGCAAGCACAAGTGGGAGGGGGGGCAGAGGGAGAAACAGACTTTCCGCTGAGCAGGGAACCCAACACAGGGCTTGATCCCGGGACCCTGAGATCTTGATCTGAAGGCAGATGCTTAACTGACGGAGCCACCCAGGCTCCCCCAACAAAAACACTTTGAATAATCAATTAGGAGAGTCTGATTCTGAGTCCTGCCACCAACTTATTTATTGTATAATCTTGTACCAGTAGATTCAATTCTCTCTTATTTTCTCCATGTCAAAACCAGAGAAAATAATTTCAGACCTCCTAACATGACGAACTATGTAGAGATAAAAACAGTAAAGTTTTTTTGTTGTTGTTGCTTGAGCTCACAAGCAGAAAATCATCAGCAAGGATTATTGTTATTATCATCATTATTTTAATTATTAATAATAATGGTAATGGCAATGCTACTGAGATGTTTGTCATTTGAAACATTATCTTTTCCCTTCCCAGTCTGTATGGCATTGCTTTGCAAACTGATTCACCCTGCTTCTTAATTACTTTTTTTGTTGCTCTCTCAGCAAGAGATTAAATAGTGAATTACTCCAAATTATGTGTGGTAGAAGTGTGCTCAAAAAATAGGTAAAACAGAGAAATGAGTCCATTTTACATATCAATAGACAATTACATAATTAACCCCTCCTGTACATAAATCCTTGTCATTACCTTTTCATGTAAAATCACCTTCAGACAGACAAGTTCTAATAGTTTCAGTGATGTGAAGTTTCTTTCTTTCTATGAGTTTTCCTTTCAATTTGAGGAGATGTATGATTAGATGATAAATATAGCAGGTGAATATTGCAAATAAAATATGGGTACATATTTATAAGCCTAAAATTGCCAGAAGACAAGTAATATGTCCAGAGTTGTATTATCATTATCACTTCTTAATGTGTCATTTTAAGAACAGTACTAAAAAGGAAAAGCAGCGACAGCAACAAAAAGGCAAGGGCAAGAAAAAGATACTAACACAAATAAACCTCACGGCAAGCACTGGAGAGTAAGCCAGGGCTCACAGTGCTTCAAAGCAAAGTTTATCAGAACAAACCCCCACATGACACCACCACCGCAGACTGATTAACAGTGGATCTCGAACTCTTTGCTCGTTGTCTGTAACGGTAAGCGGTGATGTATTCCTAGCCCACATGTTTCACCAGCCCCGTCCACCTGAGATGTTTTACATGAATATGTGCACAATATCTATAAAGCTGGTGGTTCCAAAGCATTATTATCAACTACTTAAACCAGAGGTCAGCAAACTCTCCTGTAAAGTTGCAGACCGTAAATATTTTAGGCTTTCTGGATCACACATTCTCTGTTGCAACTACTCAGCTGTGCCCTTGTAGCCATAAAGCAGCCGTAGACAATTCACAAGGGTGCACAGCTGTGTTCCAATAAAACTTTATTTCTGTGTACTGAAATTTGAATTTCATATAATTTGCACATGAATAGTTTTCTTCTTTCGATTTGTTTCCAACCATAAAAGTATAAGAATCCTTCTTAGCTCAAGCACTGTACAAAAACAGGTGGTGCGCCACAGTTTACTGATGGTTGACTTAAGCAATAGCCTACAAGTCAATGCTAATTGTGTTGGGAAGCTATAATAATCTTTTCACTTTCTACTCTCATCTGCATGGCAAATTCAATGTAGTGTTTCTCCAATTCCATTGCCACTGACTTTACTCTGGAATTCTAACTAAAATGTCTCCTGTGGCTTAATAACAGATTTCCCTTCTTTCCTCCCAATCTCTGAATCATTCAGTAAGTTATCTTTCTAGTCCAGTAAGTTATCTTTCTAGAAGTGATGTAGCCAATGGCTGAGACTACTAGAAACCCAAGTTGGCCTCAGTTAGCCTGGCATTCCTCTTTTCCCCATGAACTTTCAAGAGCTTTGCCTTTGCTTCTGCTTGCCTCCTATGTGGAGTAACAGAGTTTATGCTTTGCCTGTATATTAAAAGCTTATCTGTATTTAAGAGCCTCTTCAAAAATCTGCTCCACTTCAGTTAGGTCTACCCTGAGCATCATGTTGAAGTACGTATTTCGAGCTCCTTAAGGATAGGGACTGAGCCTTACTTTTCTCTATATTCTCCGACCACATGCTCAAGATGAGTTCAATGAAGGGATTGGATTGAAGTTGACTAAACCAGATTAAACTGATCATTTGTCAATACCACAATATGGGTTTCCATCTCTCCCAAGCACTTCTGGTTTGCCTTAGTCCTAGAAAAGAACTTGGCGTATGACTCACAAGGAAGGACAGGTCAGACATTGTGGGGAATAATTACTATTTAAGCAAAACCCAATTTCCATAAAACACCTTAAATAATGACCAAGCTTTGTGGTTAGTATTTCTATATCATCTGCATTTAAAATACATGATTTTCCTGGGCGCCTCGATGGCTCAGTCGTTAAGCGTCAGCCTTCGTATCAGGTCATGATCCCAGGGTTCTGGGATCGAGCCCGGCATCAGGCTCCCTGCTCAGCGGGAAGCCTGCTTCTCCCTCTCCCACTGCCCCTGCTCGTGTTCCCTCTCTCAGCTGTGTCTCTCTGTCAAATAAATAAAATCTTGAAAAAAAAAAACACATGATTTTCCAACTGTGATTTGATCTATCCACTGCAAAGTGTTATTATTGTACAGAAAGTGACAAATGAAAATGAGGGGACATTAATTTCAAGAAACACATTATTTGGGGCTATTGCATGTCTATATGTTACAATATTAAAACAAAAGCATAAAGAAAGATACCATGATGAAGTAACAACCTAGTACCTTATGACATTGCTAATCCCCTAAAACAGTGCTTGGGATTTCAAGTATCAGTAAGTATTTATTCAATTTTTTTTTTAAAGATTTTATTTATTTATTTGACAGACAGAGAGACAGCCAGCGAGAGAGGGGACACAAGCAGGGGGAGTGGGAGAGGAAGAAGCAGGCTCCCAGCGGAGGAGCCCGATGTGGGACTCGATCCCAGAACGCCGGGATCACGCCCTGAGCCGAAGGCAGCCGCCTAATGACTGCGCCACCCAGGCGCCCCAGTATTTATTCAATTTTTATTATGTTTTTGGCACCAGCTTATTTCTTTAGCTTATTGAGTTGTGCCTGCTTGTCCTACCCACACAAATACTTTAGGTGCTTTCTTCTCTGTGGAAGACTCATAACAGCAGGCATTGGAGAGATCTTTAATCTTTCTTATACTTTGTCGAATAAGACTATAAAAATTCACAGGATGGAACTAAAATTTGTATATGTGTGCATGGATCATATATTTTCATTGCTTTTTTTAAAAAAAAGAAATACAAATTACTCCTTCTAAAATTACAAAGAACATATTTCTGTCCTGTTAACTGTTACACAAACATATCTATAAAGTGTCTAATAACATCGCCAGGTCCTTGGACTGAATTATGTGTGCATTCTTAAGTATGATAACTATGAATAGTTCTCATAGAGACGTTACAATTGCAAGGTGGGAGTCTAATTACCAGAAAACCGTTTCCATTTTCTCTTTACAGCACTAAGATAAAAAGTGAGAAGTTCATTGTTTTTACTATAAATGTTTTAATTTATATTCCACCTTGTTCTAGATTAGCTTAAGGTAACTTATAAGGAGAGATATAAATATAGATATAGAGAGGAATATACTTATGAATATATGATTAATACTCGGACTACATTAATTCCCATCTAGACATTTCCTTAAGTCAGGCCACAGAATCTGTAGCTTTCTAGCAGCCAACTCAAAAACAAAAATAAAAAACAAAGCAAAGAAGCAAACCCTGTTCAGTTACCTTTTTCATGACAATCATAGGATAAACACCGAGCAATTATTCAGTAACAATACTTTTCCTCATAAAAAATTACTATGTAATGTAATGAACTATATTCTCCACAATATTCCTAGCATTGAAACAAAAATTAGTTTTATAATACTCTTAGTGTTTCCTTCAATATTGGCAAATGGCATCAATTACTATTTAGTAAAAGCAGTTTGATGGTGTGGGGGAGGGGAGCAGTATGAATCATTCATACCAAGCTCTATGATAATTTTTAAAAATATCTGACAACACTTCCTTAACTATTATTGAAATGGCTCTGTAATGGGATTTTCACATTATAAGGTATCTAAAGATTACTGAAATTGTAGGCATAAAAACAGTATTACTTAGTACAGTAGTAAGTACAGTACTTAATACAGTAGTAAGTTTTTAATAAACATTGTGAATAAGCATTGTGACAGAAACCCCCCCACTCGTTTACTGTTAACTTAAGCAAAACCCGTAGCTTAACCATTCCTATATTTAACCAACCATAACACTCAAGTGATAATATCTTTCCTCCCACCTACTTTAAAAGGAAGTTGTGAAGATCACATACGAGGTCGTCAGACTTTGTTAAATACATGTATTATATTACTGGCAAGTATTAGTAGCAGCTCAACAGTAAGGAATGTCTCTGATCTCCACTGTGTGATGATCAAGGTATTTATTAAGCTCTCAGCCAGATATGGTGCAGAACAGGAAACTACAAACTGAGATTCAGGTTGACACTTTGCCTGACCTCTAGAAATGTATAAGCACAGAGAGATGCGGTACAACAAAATTTAAAGATACTATTAAGGATTTAGGTATGAGTTAATAGACTTACAAGCTGAGCTATTTTCAACCTTAATTCTGCTAATGTATTTGCTTTCTTTTCCTCAAACTCTTTCTACTTCAAGATAATAAATTGCCACGATCTGAGTAAGGAACTTTAAAAGGAACAGTTTCCCACGGAAATGTTGACAAGGATGCCTTTGCAGTTCGTCATAGGGAATTCTACACACTTAAAAATGTGTAAGAAAAATAAGAACAGGGAGTGTGTAAGTTGGTGGCAGCAGGTGCTATCAGAAGAAAAGTAGTTGAGAAACCTAAGCTTAGAGACACTTTCGAAGTTGCTAGTATATAGCATAGACTTTCAGAAACTTTTTGTAATGTTAGATGTCTTCCTAACACGTCTCTCTCATGACTTTGTTTAGATGCCTCCTGCGAGAATTGGCATGATGGGGCAGAAACAGCTCTGAACTGTAAGACCAGCGACCTGCATCTTAGCCCTAAAGGTTTTTGCTTAAGGATTAAGTCCTTTCATGTAAGTCTGAAGTTTCTCAGATGAGAAACCTGAAAGCATATTCCACATGACATAAGTTCCGCATCCCTTAACCCCCAACTTGTGTGATGGTGAGTGTGCTCTCATGTTCTTCATCTGTTAAAAAACGATGAGGACTTTAATTGATCTAGACGCTCTTTAATTTCCACCAAAGTTAGTGTTCCATGCCTCACATAACTTAAAAATGCTTAATATTTTATCATTAAAATTCAGCATTTACTAAACAATTAGCTTTAACATAATTTTTCCAATGCGCCATTTTTCTGGTTGCCACATGCCAGATAACTGAAACAAAGTAAGGAACTGCAAGTGATTTTAAATAATCCAAGTTTCATATGAGGAAGTCACAAACTTTATTACTTACCTCCTAAGCCAGTTTTAAAAATCCCTAGATCCATGAAATTTCATTTTATGTAAAACAGTGATGGCCCTTAAAATTGGAATGTGTCAGTTGAAAGATACACTAAGACTCTATGGTGTTCTCCAGATTGCTGTTTTCCTGGCAAACACCGTAAGCCACACACAAAGAATCCCCCCAATAATCTAGAAATCCCTTTTTATAACAAAACGCTATCTGAATTAATTTATCAATGAAGGGCAATTGGAAAATGCATGGGTTCTGTTAATGTTTAAATTATTCTTCCAGAAGTGAGATTTTTTGATTAATGAATTTCCTGCCCCAGTGGCTGACCTGTAATATATGGAAGTATTGAGTCTTAACTTTTGAATGGAACATGAAACTAATACCATAAAATTATAAGGTATTATTTTATCCAAAAGAATAAAATATTTTCAGTTACCAATGCCCGTGGCCTTAATTCATATTTACATGCTGATGGCTACCAGATCCATAATTGCAGCTCAGTTCATTTGGCTGATCTTCAGACCCATATATCTACTGCCTACTGTCCATCACAATAGGATATACCTCTCGTCATTCAAACTTAACATGTCTGTGGTAGATGCTTATAGGTGCCTACCCCAAATATTTTTTCTTAATAATATAATCTTTGATATTTGGTTGAGCACAAGGCCATCTTGGAAAATAAAATAGTGTCCCTTGTACATAGGAGTCACCACGTGAATAAGTTCTGACTGATGTAGTCTTTATTCCAGGGGGGTAGAATCCTGATGGGCATTTCATAGCTAGAATGCATATGTGGTAGCTGGAGTTCAGACCATCATTTTGGACCATGATTTGGAGGACATATATTCATTGCTGGTGGGACAGCACAATAGTAGAAGCCTAGAATTACTTTGTGAGTCTCCCTACGGGCCTATCTGCCTGCCTCCGGACTTGTTTACACTAATTCCATTTTTTATAAGCCACTGTTACCCTGAATTTCTTGTCCCTCATATATAGCTAAATCTGATGCTATTACAATGTGCAAAACAGATTAGTTGCAATCAAGGTAAATTGACACTTTTATGTAATTATCTTTGGGGAAAAATTATCTTTGGGAAACTAATTTTTTATAGTTTCTTTATATGGGAAAGATGATAAAATATTTTTACTTAATATTCTCTAGCAGCTGATTTTAAGATACTCTTGACTATACTCTATGACTTTAAGCAAATGACTTCCATTTCTTACTTAGTGGATAAAGGTCTGGGCTTTGGCATCAAACAGTTTGGATTTAGTCCTGGCTCTGCCTCTCATTCACTAGGTGGCTCTGAAATTACTCACTCTCTCTGATTCTACATTTCCCCACCTATAAATGGGGCTAATGATAGCACCTAAGTATAGGGTTCTTCTGAGGGTTAAATGAAATAACACCCATAGAGCAATTGGCATCAGGCCAGGCACGCAGTCAATGCTCAGCAAATGTTGCCTGTTGTCACGATTTCCTCCTTCATAATGAGAAATTAATTTGTTCTCAAAGTGGGTTGAAAAATCCCTCAAACTGCTTCCTGTGTGCCTAAGGGGATAAGAAGATAGAGCAATGAGGCTCCCAAGTTTAGTGCCACTTCACCCAGAGCAACTCTGCTCCATGTGTCAAGGGTTTGCATTAGGCCTATGCGTAAAATGGAATTCAACTGAGAAAGATAGTATGTTCCAACTCCAGCTCCACCAATCACTTACTCAGAGATTTAGAAATCTCCGTCTTCCTAATCTTTGGTTTCCCTACCTGTAAATTCATGGTAATATTAAAATTATCTACATTATAGTCTTGTTGATAAATACCAAATAAGAAAATAAGTGATGGAATCATCTATACAGAATATATACTTGCTTTTTCCTACTATATGTACCCTGTCTGGATTTTGCTAAATGCAGCCTGACATGTCAGCTTTTAAAATGAACAACTAATTTTTAAAAGGCCATATATTTCTGTACATATTCAAATGTAACAGTGGTAACAATAACAATAGTATCTCCTGAGTCACGTAGACACCTGTGTTAATTTAACTCTTCTCTTGACAGTATTGGATAAGGTTTACAGGTGAACAGGAAGAACAGATTCTATCTCCAGTGTTGACTGACTCACCCATTCCTGTAACCACATGCAAATTACCTAATCTTTGAAGGTTGTATCCCCTACTTTATAGAACACAGATAGCAATGCTTCCTGTCTACCAGCCTTGGAGGTCTACTGTGAAGACTATCCATTGAATAATAGCATTGTTCCTTGTAAAGATAACTTTTATATCTTTTGACACAATGAGACAGTTAAGTCATCCTAGCAGTAGAACCACCAAAGTGGATACAGGAGACATGAGGATGGTACACCACCTAGTTAAGAACATAGGTTTCGAGCCAGATGGACATAGATTAATTCCCAGTTCTGCCATGTATTACCTCTGAGCAAATAATGTTATCATCTGAACCTCAATTTCCTCGTCTATTAAATGGGTATAATAATATAACATTAGGTTGTTTTAAAGATTAAACACTCATGATGTTTTAGAACAGTAGTTGGCACATAGAACAGGCAAAACAAATGACGGCAATTATTATTTTGTTCTGCACTGACTCACAGTTTGACTTTAAACAAAGTGCTAAATTCTTCTGTATCTGCTTGTGCAGCTTTGAAAAAGAGATACCATCTGACATCTTCAGAAGAAAGATTGCAGGATAGAATTTAGTCATAATACATGGTACTTTGGATTCCCCTAAGCTTAGTTCTATTATCTCAGAATTACTATTCTAAAAATCTCACGAATTGCCCAACCAAGCAGACCGTGTATATAAGTGAGAGAAGTTTTCGCTTGCAGATTTTGGCATGACTTGGTGTCTCGACGCCCATTTTTTTTCCCTCAACCTCGTAAAACTTCCCTGTTCTCTAATCCACTCAATTCAAGCATACTAAGTTATGCTTGAAACTGTGAGAGCATTCTTCCTAATTCTCACCCACCACCTTCGATGAAAATGTGTCTGAAGGAGTGTGTTTTGAGAAGATCTTTGTGCAGGTTCTCTAAAACCTAATTCTGACCAAGCCGTGAAAGGCAGCCAGAGTACCCATTTCACCACCTTCCGTCTTAGAGACCTGCTCCACAGGTGCCCAGCTCACCTCATTCTCAAGCACTAAAGTCACCAGGCATACTCTGAATCTCAATGCTGATACGGAAGCACATGATGTTGCCTTTTCTTCTTGAATGTTTCTATTTATTCCTTCCTTGCATCGAAGCAAGGACATATTTTTGGAGGAAAGCAGACAACAATGAGAAAATAACAATAAGGTCCACTGGGACAGTTACAGTTACTACAGACTGATGAATTCCTTCCATGAGAAGCTGCGCTAAGTGAACTTGATTTTCACGCAATAGCAAATGTGGTAATCCTTTTTAGAAAACAGTGATGATGCAATTGAGGTGCTATAATCTCAGTCACTGATCACCTTTGAGATAGTGTAGAGAAGTTAGGTCACATTTTCACCTTGTTTAAATACAAAGACAGTTGGAAGAAAATTTTAAAAGAGCAGTCCATGCCTTCTTTAAAATGTTTTTAAAAACCTATCAACGAAAGTAAAATTATACCACCACCCTTCCTCCTTCAGCGTGTTTGTACATTATTTCATAGCAATCTGTATGTGATCTGTTTCTTTGCCTAAACACTGTACGGTCAGCTATGCCTATACACACATGCGCATTTTCTCCAGGTGTGTGTGTGTGTGTGTGTGTGTGTGTGTGTGTTTTCCTTTTCTCGGTCAGAATGCAAACTTTCCAAAGACTCTTCCTTTAGCTTCCCACACATGATAGACAATGTGTTCTGGTAGCAAGAGCCAGGAAGACCAAGATCAGATTCTAGATCCAACACTTACTGACGAGGGACAGCCTGAGCTGCACTGATTTCATCTTTTAAAGGCGCGATCACAGTAAGTGTTTCGCAAGGTATTTCAAAAATTAAATGAGATGGCATTTTACAAAATGTACAGTACATAAAAGGTGCTCAACAGGTAGTTTTCTTCCACACAGAATTTAATATACAATGAGAACTCACTAAAAGTTGTTACATGGACCAGGACTGATCGTAGCTGAAGAAGTGAGGCCCTATCAAAACTTGGAGCAGGATACCCTAGCAGCTCTGGGCCTAAACCTCAATATGGTGACCCTTCAGTGTCACTACTGACTGACTTCAAGTGGGGGTGGGGAGGGGGAATATGCTTGATTGGTTTTATGTTAAGGTTTCCCCTTAAACAGATTTTTAATCTAAATCAAGTCTCTCCCTGTTAGACGTCAACTCCCCAAATCACGTTTTAGCCTCCCTTCAGTTTCCCATACCTCCTGAAATTCTCCTCTCTTCCTTAATCATCACGACACTGCATAAATGAATGCTCTTCTCCCTTGGAGGGAAAGGTGACTAGGGAGAGATCACCACCGATGAAGATATATTTATACCAATTTAAATAAAACAAAGGGCAACCTCTTTTAAAAGCTGACCTATTTCATTTCTGCTTTAATTCCTTTCTGTCTTACACATTCCTTTCTTTTTTATGGCTTCACACTGCTATCAGTTCTTCTCGACCTTTAGTGCGACTAAGAATTATCTGTGTAACTTTTAAAAATATGATTCCCATGCCTCACCCAGAGATTCATGAGAATTTCTGGGATGAGAACTAAACTTTTCTTTTTTTTTTTTTTTTTAAGATTTTATTTATTTATGTGACAGAGAGACAGCCAGCGAGAGAGGGAACACAAGCAGGAGGAGTGGGAGAGGAAGAAGCAGGCTCATAGCAGAAGAGCCTGATGTGGAGCTCGATCCCAGATCGCCAGGATCACGCCCTGAGCCGAAGGCAGACGCTTAACCGCTATGCCACCCAGGCGCCCCTAAACTTTTCTATTTTTAATAAGCACCCAGTGAATCTAATGGAGGGGGTCCAAGGGCCACACACAGACTGAGATGTAGCTCTGACCCTACTGAGTAAAAATTAAAGTCATCTTTTTTTTTTATTTGAATATTACTCATTTCATCTTTGTGTATCTAAATTTGTGTAGATATTGTCTATAAATTCAGTCTGCTCATCCTTAATTCTTGTCAGTTGTTGCTGGTGACTACCGTTAGCATATATACCCATCACCAATAAATATTTATTTAATAAATATATTCTCTTCCCAATGTCTTCCTATAAACTTATTCCTGATAGTTTTCTTTAACCTTCTGCTCTCTGTATTTTTATAAAACCCATGAGTTACTCTCTTCATGCTGAAAGAAGACTAAAAAATAAGACTTTGGGGAAAATGGTAGCATACGAAGAATAATAATTACCTGGTCCAAATTTCTTCTTACCTTTAAATTCTAAAATGGTGGTTCTCATGTAGAACAAGTGAAGCGAGGGAGAGGGCTCTTAGAAATTTGGCTAAAGAGGAAGGAGTGTACCATTTGATAACCCGCCTCCGTGTTTCTTATATGCCATCCCAGTTATGAACAATGTCCTTAAAAAGAAATTGTCTACATATTTCAATGACACTTCTTTCTTCAAAGCATTCTGGTTGTGTGCACTTGGTCCTGCAAATGTGCATAGTAAATTTAATCCCTTTCCAGTCTAGCCCATTCTCTTAATATCTCCTAGGTTGACAAACATAGATATGCTCCACTTTTTATACAGTTTTAGATCAGGAAGGAGTTTTTTGTTTGTTTATTTTTTTCTTTGAGAGATATCTTCCTCTACTCTGAAGTAGGACCAAAATATAGGTACATTTTTTGCTTCAAATTAGAGAGTACACTCAGAAAAATGCATTCCAATACTCCCACATAATAACTACTCTACACAAATTCTAGACTCACTCATATCTAGCATAGACAAAGCCTGAAATCCATTTAGTATCTTGAGTTTGATAGAGATTATATGTTTAAATAAAACCACTCTTTTCCCTATAGTACTATTCTTAAAGATAATGTAGTAAAAAGAGTAGGACAGAAAAATCATCATGGATTATGGAGAAGTACTCACAAAAGGCAGGGAGCCTTGAGAAGTCTGACTAAATTGGTTATGTCTGTAGCTTTTAGTTGCTTTATTAACGTGTACAGAAGAGTATTAAACTTTTCATAACAAGTATGGAACTTTCTATCAGTGACAGAGCCTGAGTGTTTTTCCCTATTAAGATTACCCTGGAAGTTTTACATTTTCCAAACTGTTCTCTTCTCAAACCAGAAGTTATTAAAAAATGTATGCCAAAATATGAATTTGAGAAAATAGAATTTTATTGTGAAGACAAAATTCTTTTTCAGAGCCCAAACTAGTACATGGAAACCTTATTACTGTTTAGTTTCTAACTTTGAATGAAAACAACCTCAAAATAATTATGACTTATCTGTTAGAGAAGTGATTGTGGCCAGGCACATCATTGGATTTATTTCTAAATCAACTATAATAATTTAATCATACTATCTTCTTAATTTCTTACTCTTTCAAAACATCTATGGTTTTTATAATTTAACTATTTAAACAGAAACGAATGTAATTTTGATCTGCATGACCTCACATTAATTTTTTTCTCATGTATACCTCTGAAAATAAGAGTATTTTCCCAATAAAACAAAGCCCAAGCTAAAAACAAGTTCTATTCTTGAAACTAATTAACTTGCTAACTAAAAGACAGCTGTCAAAACTGATGTGCTTTTATCTTTTGCTGAACTCATCTGCAAGTATATAGAAAAATATTTTAAGATAAAACCAAAGATGACAGGGAACACTAATATAGAAAAAAGAGAGATGTATTTCTTAACATAATTTCATGTTAAATATCAAAAGTATGTTTCTATATTAAACAAATAGTAAATTAGAGATCTACACATTCCCTGGTATGGTTCATGCCATTTTAAACTACAAGTAAACTTAAGACAAAAGAAAAAGGAACTCACCGATACATTGCTGACCAGCAGAGAAGAGTCCTGTGGAGACCAAGGTCTGCAGTCAACTGTGTGCATCCAGGCTATATCAGCAATGTCATGGGCTGGATTAAGGTGAGGAAAGAAGTCAGTAATGATCTAAATAGAACCAGTCTGACAGGTCTTGACTAGTGTGGTGGGAACTGTGTGTGTGACTAGTAAGACAAAGTCAAATTTTATACGGAGTGGGAGAACATAAATAATTTATAAACACTTTCTAGGAGTGGGAACTTAGAAGCTATTGCCTTAAGATTATACTAGCTTAAAAGTGTTCATGTAAACCAGAATTTGTATAAAGTCAGATGGTTAAATCTAGAAAGAAATTTTAAAAATCATATCACTTAGCTTCCTCATGTTTTCAGTGAAGAAACATGTTAAATGTTAAATGACAGTCAAAATCATATAGTTTATGACCCACCAAACCAGGAGTAATACCTATTTTTTTTTAAATTTATCTAACATGCTTTCTACTCTACCCTGCATATAATGAAAGTTTTCCTTTGGTATTGACTATAAGTCGGCAGTTGAAAATACAATAAAGACTAGAAAAGTATTAATATAATTAAAAAAATTTTAAAAAAGAAACGTATTAATATCTTAAAATTTTGTGACATAATTCTTCTAGAAAAGTCAAGTCGTTTATAAATATTAACCCCCAATTGAGGCAGTATATTTCTTTCATTATACTGGAGACAAGCACATCAGCCAACACTGAGTCATTACTGTCTTACTTCCGAAGTGTAAGTAGTGTATTTAAAAAATGTATGTTCATACATGTATATGCAGATATCTGTGTATTTGTGTCAGGCATAATCCTCAAATCACCATCCTTAATCCCCATAAATGATATTAGTTATTTCTCCTCTGGGCTTTTATGGTATCATAACCCTTACTGCACTGAGCTAGAATTTTTTGTTTCCTTGTATCTCAACTCTACTAGACTGAATTCTTAACAGATAGTAACTCTATTCTTAGTACATATGGGACTGCAAAAATATGCATGGAAAGAGAACAAGAAGGAAAGACGACGAGGATATGTGGGACCAGTTCTAAAAACCACCATAAAGAAGACAGATTGGTACTACTATCTATTCATTCATTCACTCATTCATTCATTCATTTTTTGGCACTGTTGAATATTACCACACATCCATTTAGCCAATGGCTCATCTAAACAGATGCAGAAGTTGGGATCCATGGTGAGTGTGCAATTAGGCTACTAAGAATTAGAATCACACTCTGGAAGTAACCAAGAAACCTGTATGTTGGGACACACTGTTCTTGGGAGTAGAGAGAGCATCAAACGTACCCTTTTTGTTCTGGCCAATAGATTACTTAACACTGAAGAATAAATAGCATGTACATTTACTTGAAGTTATTAAACATATAGTATCAGGTTTCTGTCTACTCACTTGAAAGTACAATTTAGCCAAAAATAAAGAGGCAACAATAGTGAAGTAAAAACTTCCAGGTTATGAGATTAAATTGTTCCTATTATACAGCCTTTAAAAAGGGAAAGCCTCGGGGCGCCTGGGTGGCACAGCGGTTAAGCGTCTGCCTTCGGCTCAGGGCGTGATCCCGGCGTTCTGGGATCGAGCCCCACATCAGGCTCCGCGGCTGGGAGCCTGCTTCTTCCCCTCCCACTCCCCCTGCTTGTGTTCCCTCTCTCACTGGCTGTCTCTATCTCTGTCAAATAAATAAATAAAATCTTTAAAAAAAAAAAGAAAAAAAAAGGGAAAGCCTCACTAATAAAATGTTAATACTGGCTTAATAATGCTATATTCTATTTTATCTCATATTTGATGAAAATATTGATTATACTCTTGCTTTCAAGGAAAAACAGATCTTCAGTGCAACTTTGGGTCAAAACCTGGCCAGACTCATTTTAACAGACCCTCATAACTTTTTTCTTTACTAAAATCCAGATTCCAAACTCAAATAAATTCTTTATATGCTCCTATGGTTGTGTATACTTACGGTTACGTACACCTAAAGATGTAGATGCAGAAAATGAGAGGGCTTTTATGACTTTTTAAAAACCTTAGGGATATGTGCTAGAACTATAGAAAACCAGAGATTGAGGATATGCAAATAGAGGACAAGTGGATGTCAACCAAAAGATAATCGATCCTAAGTACATCTTTCCTATGTTAATGGCCTTCATTCAGGCTACTCAAAGAGCATTTGTGTGTGTTATCAAATTTCATGATATTGCTTTTACTTTAGTAGACATTTGAAGACTAGAGAAAGATGGAGGAATCAAACATTAGACTAAATTATCCACCAAATGGAGCATTTCATGTATTTAGGTATTTCTTTACCAGTTATTCTTAGAGTTGTAGGATACAAAAAAGAAGTCAATCATTTTTAAGTTTATTGATCTCTAAGAGGAAAAAAAGGATTTTAGAGCAAAAATTTGTGTTTCATGCAAATATTCATTTTCTTGATTGCTGTTTTTCTAAAATCATAAATTTTATTTTGTCATCCTTTTGCCTTAAACTGTGCTGTAAAGAAAATGTATTCAAAGAGTTATCCTCCTCTTTGTGACTGAGATCAGGGCAGTCTGTCTTCCATGTGTCTTTCCGTGCAATGTGGAAGCAGAGTCAGGAGGAATATATTTGTGGACTTGAATCTCTTGGAAACCCACAGTAGATACGTTACATTGCATAACTAGTAAAATAACAAGGTGACCACAGGCATTTTTACTAGCCAACAAACTATTCCACAGTCCGTCCTATACTTAGCAACGTCATAGCAATGAGGCATCTGATGGCCATAAGCATGAGTATGCTAAAGAATATAGCGCCAGTGTGCCTAGTCATGCATGATGTTTATCATTGTTTAAATATCCCCTAGCTTGAATCAAGTTCTTTTATGCCTGGTAATATATAGATGCTTATGCATAATAACAGAATTAATTTATGGAAGCCCTCAAAGTTATACCTAGGTTATGTCTCTGTAATACTAAAACAATCCTTTTATTGGTCAGTTTATTGGGTTGTGCATTACAGGCTGACCAATGTTAAACCAGTGAAGGAGCGAGTTATCAGAGTAGACACTGCTATTGTCATTTGTGGCTCCATTTCCTGCTATCATGTATTGTTTTGAAGGTACTCATGCACCTTAATTTGTTCAAGCTGAGAAAACAAAGAGCATCAATGTAACTAACCTTTGGACTCTATCCAGTAAGAAGAGATAATGTAAGAATACTGCTGGAGAACCAGTCATCACTGACTCTCCTTTCCTCTGTCTGATTTTCTTGGCCAAAATGTGATTTATTTTTCACTAACCTATTGGTACCTGTCTCTGAAACCCTTCCTTTTGCCCCTATAAGCCTTTTCTATTGAGTGTCATCATGCTGTGGTCATTTCTCAGCCCATCTCATCCACTACTTTTTCAATGGAGAAGACTACAGCAGCTAGCCCAGCTTTGTCAACCCGGTATCGCACTCAGTAGGGTTCGTGGTATTGCTGCGAGGCTGCGCCACAGGCGGAGGAAGAGGCAGATGGCTTCCTCACTCTCAGCTGGTTGGAGAGTGCCACTCCCACTCTGAACACCTGGCCTTTCTCTGCAAAGAGTGTACTGTACTTGAAGCAAAGCAGTCAAACACAAATGCCATAGATGGAACTGTTTGCCAAAGAAATTTCTGGTCCTTCCCTTTCCCTTAACTGCATCAGGGAAGAATCCTCATCTCTAACTTGGCTTCTACACGGTTTTTTGAAGTGTTTTTGAGTAAGGGGACTGGGACAAGAAATCTATCATGTAGTTAAGTATGCAAGAAATCTTATTAATCCAGTTTTGTTCAACAGTTGCTTATCCAGATGATTTTTTTAAAGTCAAGTTTAGTTTCACAAAATCCTTTTTTTTCTTCAATTACTTAAATAGGAGAGAATTTTGTATAACTATTTTTATAACAAATTCAAAGACGCCTGAGAGCATAACTTTGAAGCTAAGGTTGGTGACAGATATTCTAGGAGATATGTTTATGTGATCAAGAATGTATACTTCCACTGGTCTAGCTTGATCCACAGTAGAACTCTAAGTACCTAGTTAGAGGTACCCGTGTTCCCCAGATGAACGTTCTGAAACACCACTCCTCTCAGAAGACCTTTAAATGAACACAATAGGAAATAGTCTGAGTTCATAGCCTTGACAAAGGCCTGGGGAGTTAGTATTATATGTTGCTGATTGAGAGAAGATCACATTTACTTTGTTAAACCAAGAAGGCAGTTGACAGAATCAATACTCTATCAAAACTGAGGAGTTGGGAGCACATGGGTGGCTCAGTCAGTTAGGGGATCAAATCCATTTCAGCTCAGGTTGTGAGATCAAGCCCCACATCAGGCTCCACACTGGGCATGGAGTGTGCTTGAGATTCTCTCTTTTCCCTTCTGTCTTCCCCTCCCCCCACTTTCTTGCTCTTTCTCTCTCTCTCATAAATAAATAAACAAACAAACAAACAAGTAAAATCTTTAAAAGAACTGAGGAGCTGGATGAAATTTTACATCTCAATTTTTAAAAAATTCCTTGAGATTATGATTTTATTTATTTATTTATTTATTTTTAAAGATTTTATTTATTTATTTGATAGAGAGAGAGAGACAGCCAGCGAGAGAGGAAACACAAGCAGGGGAAGTGGGAGAGGAAGAAGCAGGCTCCCAGAGGAGCAGGGAGCCCGATGTGGGGCTCAATCCCAGGACCCCGGGATCACGCCCCGGGCTGAAGGCAGACGCTTAACAACTGAGCCACCCAGGCGCCCCGAGATTATGATTTTAGATAAGAGCATTTGACTCCTTAGTAAATCCAGTGTGGTTTGTATTATGTTTTATTGCTTGGCTTCTTCTGTAATGTATCTCAACAGGAGCATAAATGCAAAATAGTTTTATTTTTACTTCAAGCAAAGCTTCCAACCATAATGTGTTGAATCTCCTGTTTGAAACCCTTCATAAAATCTTGGCACATTACATCATTATCTACTAATTTCAGTTATTAGAATTTTTGTCTAGTTTAAAACTTCAATTGTGAATCTGATGTAAATAAGATCACCTTCTTTCCCCCTCAACAGAAGCTTAAATTGTAGCGTTGACTGCTTAGGGTAGAGAAGTTGGAGGGTCTGGCTCCTTTCTCCTCACTACTTAGTTCCTCTAGTTTTGGGATCAGAGATGGAAGATAGGGGTAAGAAATCTCACATAACCAGCCATGTTTTGATGTGCAACAGTGTCCCAGGTCTTTCTGTGGTTCAATCCAGTTTTGTCTATGGCTACTGGTTTCTACTATTGAGAGCTCTGTGCTGGTGATATGCTTGGTTTTCTTTGGATGGTGTTCAGCTTTACCCTAGCTCTCTGTCATTGAGGAATTCATCAGGGAGAATCAAACATGTCCATTTTGGGCTCTGACACCAGTTCTGCCCCTAACTCCTTCTCTTGCTGCAGATTTCCTTAACTTAGAAGCTATCTTGCCTCTTTCCTTTCCTCCGTGTTGCTCTGCATATAGCTATGGTAAACACTGAGATCGCTTTCTGAACCTTCAAGAGCCACAGAATACCAGGGTTAGGTAGAGGGGGCTATTTATTCCCTGTCAGTAACAAATTATTCTAGACTGCAGTTCCTTCCTACTCTGTTATTGTGAGCTACTCCAGTGACCTCTTCAAAAATCTATGACTAGGGGCGCCTGGGTGGCACAGCGGTTAAGCGCCTGCCTTCGGCTCAGGGCGTGATCCCGGCGTTATGGGATCGAGCCCCACATCAGGCTCCTCTGCTGGGAGCCTGCTCTTCCTCTCCCACTCTCCCTGCTTGTGTTCCCTCTCTCGCTGGCTGTCTCTATCTCTGTCAAATAAATAAATAAAATCTTTAAAAAAAAAAAAAAAAAAACAAAAATCTATGACTAAAGCCATGTTTGGTTCACCAGTGCCTCTTCAACTTCAGGTAACAAGTGCTTAACTTCTCCAAGAAAACTCTTACCACAGGACTCTGCCATAGCAGCTCCAGGTACACTCATGTGTTCAGCAGCTTATCATCCCTCCAGCTGAGGAAGGAGAGACCAATCTTTCCTCTGGCACACACACACACACACACACACACACACGTGATCCTTACACATGATTCTCCCAATGGACTGCCATCATTTGGCTTCAGGAAGAGAAAAAATAATCTCTTTTTCCCTGGGGAAGAGGAATAACCTTTTCCTATGAACACTGTGCTCTCCAGGAATATGCCGTCTTTCACACTCTTTTCCCTAGTTTTCTCTTTATACATATTGACAGCTGCGTGCCTACTCTTGGCAGGGTACAGGGTCTGGCCCCAATTTTTGGCATCTCTTCAGAGTTTCTTGTAGGAAGGGTATTATTTAGCTCTTCTTTCCAGTTATGAACAACAGAAAAAGTCCTTCTATTCACTATCCTAAAGACTTTCTTAGAAATATATCTAATTATGGTCCCTAGTGACCATAAGATTTTATACTTCCTGGAGTATTTTTTATTTCTTTATTTTATTTTTTATAGGCACAATATATGTATTTTTTTAAAAGATTTTATTTATTTATTTGACAGAGATAGAGACAGCCAGCGAGAGAGGGGACACAAGCAGGGGGAGTGGAAGAGGAAGAAGCAGGCTCATAGCGGAGGAGCCTGATGCGGGGGTCGATCCCACACTCTGGGATCACGCCCTGTGTTGAAGGCAGACGCTTAACCGCTGTGCCACCCAGGCGCCCCCAATATATGTATTTTTTATTTTATTTTATTTTTTTTAAATATTTTATTTATTTATTCGACAGAGATAGAGACAGCCAGCGAGAGAGGGAACACAAGCAGGGGGAGTGGGAGAGGAAGAAGCAGGCTCATAGCGGAAGAGCCTGATGTGGGGCTCGATCCCATAACACCGGGATCACGCCCTGAGCCGAAGGCAGACGCCCAACCGCTATGCCACCCAGGCGCCCCACCAATATATGTATTTTTTAATTTAAATTTTAGGTGGCTAACATACAGTGCAATATTGGTTTTTGGAGTAGAATTCAGTGATTTATCACTTACATACAACACCCAGCGCTCATCACAAGTGCCCTCCTTAATACCCATCACCCATCAAGCCCATCCCCTGCCCACCTCCCTCTATCAATCCTCAGTTTGTTGTCTATCATTAAGAGTCTCTATGGCTTTTCCCTCTCCCTTTTTTCTCTTCCTCCTTCCCATATGTTCATCTGTTTTCTTTCTTAAATTCCACATATGAGTGAGATATATGGTATTTGTCTTTCTCTGACTGACTTATCTCACTTAGCATAATGCACTGAAACTCCATCCATGTCGTAGCAAATGCCAAGATTTCATTCTTTTTGATGGTTGAGTAATATTCCAGCGTGTGTGTGTGTGTGTGTGTGTGTGTGTGTGTGTGTGTGTAGCACATCTTCTTTATCATCAGCCCATGAACATTTGGACTCTCTCCATAGTTTAGCTATTGTTGATAATGCTGCTATAAACATCGGGGTGCATGTCTCCCTTTGAATCCGTATTTTTATATCCTTTGGATAAATAACTAGTAGTTCAATTGTTGGATTGTAGGGTAGTTCAGTTTTTAACATTTTGAGGAACCTCCATACTGTTCTCCAGAGTGGTTGCACCAGTTTGCATTCCCACCACCAGTGCAAGACGGTTCCCCTTTCCCTGCATCCTCACCAATACCTGTTGTTTCTTGCGTTGTTAATTTTAGCCATCCTGACAGGCGTGAGATGGTATCTCATTGTGGTTTTGATGTGTATTTCCTGGGTGATGAGTGATGTTGAGCATCTTTTCATGTGTCTGTTAGTTATCTGGATGTCTTGTTGGGAAAAATGTATATTCATGTTTTAGGCCCTTTTCTTAACAGGGTTATTTGTTTTTTGGGTGTTGAGTTTGGTAAGTTCTTTGTAGATTTTGGATACCAACCCTTTATCTGATATGTCATTTGCAAATATCTTCTCCCATTCCATAGGCTGCCTTTTAGTTTTGTTGATTGTTTGTTTTGCTATGCAGAGGCTTTTTATCTTGATGAAGTCCTAACAGTTCATTTTTGCTTTTGTTTCCCTTGCCTGTGGTAATGTGTCTAGTAAGAAGTTGCTGTGGCCAAAGTCAAAGAGGTTCTGCTTGTGCTCTCCTCTAGGATTTTGGTGGTTTCTTCTCTCACATTTTTCATCCATTTTGAATTTATTTTTGTATATGATGTGAGAAAGTGTTCCAGTTTCGTTCTTCTGCATGTGGCTGTCCAGTTTTCCCAACACCATTTGTTGGAGACTGTCTTTTTTCTGTTGGATATTCTTTCCTGCTTTGTCAAAGATTAGTTGACCATATAGTTGTGAGTCCGTTTCCGGGTTCTCTATTCAGTTCCATTGATCTGTGTCTGTTTTTGTGTCAGTACCATACTGCCTTGATCACTACAGCTTTGTAATACAGCTTGAAATCCAGAATTGTGATGCTTCCAGTTTTGTTTTTCTTCTTCAGAATTGCTTTGGCTATTCATGGTCTTTTGTGGTTCCATACAAATTTTAGGATTATTCTAGTTCTGTGCAAAATGCTGGTGGTATTTTGATAGGGATTGCATTAAATGTGTAGGTTGCTTTGGGTAATATAGACATTTTAACAACGTTTAGTATTCCAGTCCATGAGCATGGAATACTTTTTAATTTCTTTGTGTCCTCTTCAATTTCTTTTATAAGTGTTCTACAGTTTTTAGAGTATAGCTATTTTACTTCTTAAGTTAGATTTATTTCTAGATACCTTATTATTTTTGGTGCAATTGCAAATGGGATTGATTCCATGATTTCTTTTTCTGCTGCGTTGTTATTGGTGTAGAGAAATGCAATAGATTTCTGTGTATTAATTCTATATCCTGTGACTTTGCTGAATTCATTAATCAGTTCTAGCAACTTTTTGGTGGAGTCTTTTGGATTTTTTACATAGAGTATCATATCATCTGCAAATAGTGAAAGTTTGACTTCTTTCTTGCTGATTTGGATGCCTTTTATTTCTTCTTGTTGTCTGACTGCTGAGGCTAAGATTTCCAGGACTGTGTTAAATAGTAATGCTAAGAAAGGACATCCTTGTCTTGTTCCTGACCATAGGGGAAAGGCTCTCAGGTTTTCTCCACTGAAGGTATTAGCTGTGGGTCTTTTGTATATGGCCTTTATGATGTTGATGTATGTTCCCTCTATCCCAACTTTGTTGAAAGTTTTTATCAAGAATGGATGCTGTATTTTGTTAAATGCTTTTTCTGCATCTATTGATAGGATCATATGGTTCTTATCTTTCTGGAGTATTTTTTAATCGTGATGTTCCATCATTTCTGTTGATCCATTAACTGTATCTACTATTAATCCAACATTACTTGGCTACTCCCACTGTATCTCCAAATACTAGATGTTGCACCTATTTGCTCTTGACCCCTGAATTCAGTTCAGCCTCATTGCTTTTACATTTGCTGTTTCCACTTTCTAGAATCCTCATTGATTTTTCCAGACTTCCTCTATCACTTCACTCATATCTATGCTCAAAAATCATTTCCTTAAGAGCCATTCCATCTGAAACAGTCTGTCCCACTAATATCGCCCATCACTCTTCATCCTTTAGCCTGCCTTCTCTTTCTTCAAAGTATTTATTAATAGTTAAAATTATTTACAGTTTCCTCTATTATAATGAAAGCCCTTAAGATTGAGAACTTTATGTTGTTCACTTTGACTCTGACCCTAGGACCTAGATAGCACCTGGAATATGATAGGAATTCAAAAATACTTGTTGAATGAATTATTTATTGAGCATTTCTTTGTACCCAGTCTCTTTGTGTAACAATAGGAGACTACTGGTATAATTAGATAGCAGGTTCTTACACTCAAGTAAAAATAGTACTAGGTGATGTTTATAGAATGTTTGCCTGTGCCACATTCTTTTCAAGGCACTTCACACATGTTTTAATCTTCACAACAAGCCTGTAAAGTAGCCACTATTTTTAACTCCATTTTGCAGACAAGGGAACTACAATACAAGGACTTATATAATTTTCGTTAATTTTTATTTTATCATGGTAAGAATAGGTAATGTGAAATCTACTCTTTTTTTTTTTTAAATTTCATTTATTAATTTGACAGAGAGACAGCCAGCGAGAGAGGGAACACAAGCACAGGGAGTGGGAGAGGAAGAACCAGGCTCCCAGCAGAGGAGCCCGACGCGGAGCTCAATCCCAGAACGCCAGGATCACGCCCTGAGCCGAAGGCAGACGCCCAACGACTGAGCCACCCAGGCGCCCCGTGAAATCTACTCTTTAAACAAAATTTTAAAAGTATACTGTATTATTTTTGACTATAGATGCAATGCTGTACAACAGATCTCTAGAGACTAATTATCTTGTTTAACTAAAACTTTATGCCCATTGATTAAGAACTCCCCGTCCCTCCCTCCAGTCCCTGGAAACCACCATTTTCTTTGAGTCTATGAATTTTTGACTATTTTAGATACTCATATATTTGGAATCATGTAGTATTTATCTTTCTGTGACTGCTAATTTCACTTACCATGTTCTCAGGGTCCATCCATGTTGTCACATATTTCAGAATTCCCTCCTATTTAGGGCTGAGTAGTATTTCATTATATTGATATACCACATTTTCTCCTTCCTAAGCAAAATTTAAAATATATTCATCAAAAGTTTATATTGCATCATAACCTTCAAAGATATGAATACTTATTTCATCTCAGCAAAAGGAATGGTATTATTGTAACCTTATTAATTTTTTAAAAGTTTTCAATATTTAAAAAAACTTTTTTGAGTACAGTTGACACATAATGTTTCATTAGTTTCAAGGGTACAACCTAGTGATTCAACTTCTCTATATGTTATGCTGTGCTCACCACAAGTGTAGCTCCCATCTGTCACCGTACAACTTTATTACAACATCGTTGACTATATTCCCAATGTGTGCCTTTTATTCCCATGACGTATTCATTCCATAACTGGAAGTTTGCCTCTCCCACTCCCCATGATTTTGCCCATCCTCTCACTAGCTTTTTTTCTGGCAACAATGAGTTTGTTCTCTGTATTTATAGGTCTGATTCTGCTTTTTGTTTGTTTATTCATTTGTTTTGTTTTTTAGATTCCACATATGAGTGAAATCATATGGTATTCGTCTTTCTCATTGTGACTAATTATTTCACTCAACATAATCCCTTCTAGGTCCATCTTTATTGTCACAGATGGCAAGATTTTTCTTTTTTATGGCTGCACAGTATTCGTGTGTGTGTGTGTGTGTGTGTGTGTGTGTGTGTGTACCGCATCTTCCTTATCCATTTATCTATCGATGGATGCTTAGGCTGCTTCCATATCTTAACTATTGTAATAATGCTGCAATAAACATGGGGTGCATATATCTTTTCAAGCTAGTGTTTCATTTTCTTTGGGTAAATACCCAGTAGTGGAATTACTGGATGATATGGTATCTCTATTTTTAATTTTTTGTGGAATCTCCATACTGTTTTCCCCAGTGGCTGCACCAACTTACATTCCCACTAACAGTGCATAAGCGTCCTTTTTTCTCTACATTGTTGCCAACACTTGCTCTTTCTTGTGTTTTTGATTCTAGCCATTCTGACAGGTATAAGGTGATGTCTCATTTGGTTTTGATATCCATTTCTCTGGTGACCAGTGATGTTGAGCATCTTTTCATGTGTCTATTGGCCATCTGTATGTCTTCTTTGCTGAAATGTCTGTTCAGGTCCTCTGCCTATTTTTTAATCAAATCACTTGGTTTTTTTGAGTTGTATAAGTTCTTTTTATATTTTGGGTATTAACCCTTTATTAGGTATATCATCTGCAAATATCTTCTCCCATTCAGTAGGTTGCCTCTTCGTTTTGTTGATGATTTCCTTCACCGTGCAAAAGCTTTTTATATTGATATAATCCCAACAGCTTAATTTTGTTTTTGTTTCCCTTACCTTAGGAGACATATCTAGAAAAATGTTGCTACTGCCTGTGCCGTCTTCTAGGAGTTTTTGGGTTTCAGGTCTCACAGTTATGTCTTTAATCCATTTAGAGTTTATTTTTGTGTATGATGTAGGAAATGTTGGTCCAGTTTCATTCTTTTGCTGGTAGCTGTCCAGTTTTCCCAGCACCATTTGTTGAAGAGACTATCTTTTCCCCATTGTATATTCATATGTCTTTGTCATAGATCAATCGACCATATATATGTGGATTTATTTCTGAGCCCTCTATTCTGTTCCATTGACCTATATGTCTATTTTTGTGCCAGTGCCATATTTTTTTATTACTATAGTTTTGCATTATATCTTGAAATCTAGAATTGTGATAGCTCCATCTTCATTCTTCTTTCTCAAGATTGCTTTGACTATTTGGGGTCTTTTGTGGTTGTATAGAAATGTTAGTATTATTTGCTCTAGTTCTGTGAAAAATGCTATTTATATGCCACATTTTCTTTGTCCAGTCATCTGTTCATGGACATTTAGGTTGTTTCCATGTTTTAGCTATTGTGAATAGTGCTGCAATGAATATAGGAGTACTAATATCACTTCAAAATCCTAACTTCAATTCTTTTGGATAAATACCCAGAATGGGATTGCTGGAGCATGTGGATGCAGTAGCTCTATTTTTAATTTTTTGAGGTACCTCCATACTATTTTTCATAGCAGCAGCTACACCATTTATCATTCCCACCAACAGTGTGCAAGAGTTTCAGTTTTTCCACATTCTCATCAATGTTTTTTTTCTTTTTTTTAATAATGGCCATCCTGACAGGTGTGAGGTGATATCTCACTCTGGTTTTGATTTGCATTTCCCCGATAGTGATATAGAGTTTTGTTTTGTTTTGTGTGTGTGTGTGTGTGTGTGTGTGTGTGTGTGTTGGCCCTTCGTATGTCTTCTTTGGAGAAATGTCTTTTCAAATTTTTAGCCAATTAAAAAAATCAGGTTATTAGTGTTTTTGCTTGAGTTATAGGAGTTCTTTGTGTATTTTGAAGATTAACCCTATATCAGATAAGTGGTTTACAAGAAGTTTCCCCTATTTCATAAGTTGCCATTTGACTCTATTGATGATTTCCTTTGCTTGGTCGAAGCTTTTTAGTTTGATATAGCCCCACTTGTTTCTTTGAGTTTTGTTATTATTGTTGTTGTTTTGTTTTGTTTTTTGTTCTTTGGGGGTTTTTTGCCAGGATTTATGTAACTCAACCTAGATGACATACTGGTAAGTATCTAAGCTAGAATTTGAGCCCAATCAGTCTAGTACTAGATTATAGGCTGGGTTGTTAACTATCATAATTTAGTAGTGCATTTTTAACTTCTAGGTTGGTGGTTTTCCAGCATTAAAGTATTCGTGATAAATCAATAAACTAAAGACCTGAAAGACTGGCCCTCTTGAATCTATAAGGCTAGCCAGAAGGAGAGTATATGTAAATTATCTCAACTGTCTGAGAGGAGGCACTCACTACTCAACGTTCAAGTCAAAAAGACAATGTCATAGTTGGTTTCTTTCTTAAACTTACCTACCTGTATTTTTATGAAATGCTTCATTCTAAAAAAAAGAGAGAGATAGGACTGAATATTTAACAATATTAATGATTTGGTGGATGATAATGTAAAAGACATCTTTTTTGACTTTTTAAATTTAAATTTAATTAATTAACATATAATGTATTATTTGTTTCAGGGGTACAGGTCTGTGATTCATCAGTCTTATATAATACCCAGTGCTTATTACAACACATACCCTCCCCTAAAAGACATCTCCTAATACCAGAAGTGTCCAAGTTAAATGAGCTTAAGTGGGGCTATATTAATTGAAATTGAACTGCAGAGGGACACCTGGGTGGCTCAGTTGGTTAAGCGTCTGCCTTCAGCTCAGGTCATGATCCCAGGGTCCTGGGATCCAGTCCTCCATCAGGCTCCTTGCTCAGTGGGGAGCTTGCTTCTCCCCCTGCCTGCCACTCCCCCTCTTTGTGCTCTGTCTCTCTCTCTGGCAAATACATAAATAATAAAATAAAATAAAATAAAATGAAAAAGAAAGAAAGAAAGAAAAAGAAATTGAACTGTAGAACATAACAATGACTGTTTAAATAAGTCCTAGGAAATTGTGTTTGGCACATATGTCTCTGTTTGGAAGTCTAAAAATCCAAAAAAAAAAAAAAAAAACAAAAACCAAAAAAAAGAAAGAAAGAAAGAAAGAAAGAAAGAAAGAAAGAAAGAAGAAAGAAAGAAATTGAACTGCAGAACATAACAATGACTATTTAAATAAGTTCTAGCAAATTGTGTTTGCACATATGTCTCTGTTTGGAAGTTACAAAATGATTTTAGTTATAATGACAGAAAGGCTAACTTCTATTGCAGTCTCTTTTAAGGAAATAACTTTTTTTTTATTCATCTTTCATTCCACAAAGCATCTAGCATAATGCCTAGAACAGCAGACTCACACAAAAACATTTATAGAATGACCAGAAATATTATTGTAAAGTATGTTGTTCTGCTTGTTTAAAACTGGACCTAGTGAACAACTTTTTTTGTTTCCTTCTAACATCGTAAACAAGGCTATTTTGATCTCTGGAAGCCACAACTTCCTGTTACCAACCCAAATCCAAATATACTACAGTAATATGTTTTTCTACCTATTGGTAAATCTTTGGGCCTAATAAAGTTAAAACAAAATACACAAGTGATAATGAGATCCTGCTCTATGTGTGAAGTATCTGGAAGTGTGGGATATAAAGTATTAAAAATGGAACCTCCAAAGAGGCTGTCAGAATGGATATGCCCTTTCTTCATGGTCTCAAAATATTTAAGGGAGAATATCTAGTATCAAGAGCCACCTCATAACATTTTTGCGTCTGATATATACCTGAAATGAAAAAGAAAGGAGAACTAAAGTTGGAAAAGAAAAAGTCTAGACATCAAACAGTCTTTTGATTAGGTAACTTGAGGTACAGGACTATATATCCATAGAAGGGTATGGGAAGGTAGGCACAGGCCTTTCTTCATCAGTTTTCTTACTCAGATCCATTACTCAGCCCTGATCAACTGTGTGTGAACAAGGCCTATCTCTCTCCACCTTAAAGGAGTTCACTAATGTTTTGGTGTGTTTGTTACTGAATTACTCAATAGGAAATGAGTCTCATATCATATTCACCTAATCAAGACAATTTCAGAACAAAAACCAATGTCACCAACATAACCTCATTCTTTTATTGAGAAAGAAGAAAGGGAAAACAAGCCTAAATTTGCTCAATACTGAGATAGTATAGACTTTTAGTGATAAAGTAATCAAAATAATGAGTTGTCTATGAAAATAAAATTAAATCTGAATACATTTAATTCTTATATTTGTTAAAGTATCTATTATATTTAAGTACTATACTGAGTTCTGAGGTTAGAAAATGGAATGATGAGTTGCTTTCCACTAGCAGGAAGTCGTAGCAGGAGAGGTCAATGTAGATGGTCCTCGAGTGGTATGGAAACAAAGGGCTAAGGGAAGAGAGACAATGGAGTAATTGATTCCACTTGGCAAAGATTTTACAGAAGGCCAAGAACTCACAAATAATGAAGATATCACCAGGATAACAACAAAAGTTCATTCCAGGAAGAAGCAACAGCGTAACCAAAAGTACTGAGACTTGAATAAAATACACAATACATTTGTAAGAGGTTCACAAAAAAAGCTCAATCTGAAAGAAATACAATTTCTTTTTTCTAATCCACATGCTTAAGTAATCAAACTCTTTGTGCTAGTCCCTTCTTGATAGATCAATGTAATAAGTAACCCTGGAAATAAGTTCCCATACTGACAGCTTTTTCAACTATTTCTTTACTTCTAAGAAACCATTCTGCATGGTTGAATAAGACTAAGTTTTCATTCAAATGCAGAAAATTACCACCAAGCCATTCCTTCTTTGTCTTTCCTGTCATTACACTGCATCACATTCTTGGAATGCATTCCTGAGCCACATAAGAGACCCTGCTCTGTGCTTCTTAAGATAGTACTTCACATAATGTTGCATTTCTTAGCCCACTTTATAATTGTCTGTACGTTTGTATCCCTCATGACAGTGTAGGCTCCTTAAGACAAGATTGTGCCCTTCTTTTTAACCATAGTATTCCCAAGGCCTGCCCAAGTGCCAGACCCATAGTTGGCGTTCAATAAAAATTTATTAAATAAATGAGTGTTTGTATGCTTATTGTTTTGGAATTCTGAGATCCTCTTGTGGGGTATCGGGTCAGGCCTGGGCAGGACAAGAATCAGTAGGGCTGGCAATTGAGGACCAGTTCCTAGGGTAGGACACACTAGCTGAGGAGGTCTGTGGCAGAAAAACAAGAGGACTGAATTTAAGCCAAATCCTTAAAGAGAATGGAGTTTCAAAGTCAAGATAACAAAATCAAATCAAATGGCAGAATCAGAGTCTTAAATGAGGAGAAAGCCGAGGCTTTGCTTCTCAAACAGGGGACCTTGTGTTCACAGGAGTATTTGTCAGGGTGCCTCGAAGGACAGGAAGCCATAAGACCAAAGTGGACTGACTTCCTACAATGTCAGATTTATTCAATGGCGAGTAATTTAAAACATTCTATTTCTACTAAACATGGAGTGAAATGTAAATTTTCACATATTTTAAAAATAAAACTGAGCTTTCAAAATAACTCTAGCTTTCAGTGAGCCACTTCATTTGTATGCCCAAGTTCCTAGAGGCATGTGCCTTTCCCCTGATATTAGGGATACTGCAGTACAAATTTCTGAGAAGCACAGGTAGGGTAAGAAGCTGCACAAAACCAAACTTCCAAAGAAATGCATTGAGCACAATTCGAGAGGGATTTTTTAAAAAGATTTGATTAATTTATCTATTTTAGAGAGAAAGTGAATGAGTGGGGGTAGAAGCAGAGGGAGAGGGAGAAAGAATCCAAAGCAGACTCCACCCTGAGTGGGGAACCTGATGTAGGGCTCCCCTTGGGGCTCGACGTGGGCTCAATCCCATGACCACAAGACCATGGCCTGAGCCGAAACCAGGAGTCAGATGTTTAACTGACTGAGCCACCCAGGCAACCCTCAAAAATGATCTTAAGGAACTAACAAGAACAGTATCGGACCGTCCTTAGCTTAATTTTACTGAATTGCATAAAGGTGAATTCTATGGATTAGAGAAAATGTTAAGTAAGTGACTAGGTCTTAACTTTTTTTAACTAAAAAAACTTTTTTTTTTACAAATAATTACAAAAAAATGCATAAAGCAAGATTTGGCACAAATTGATCATTGTTGAAGCTAGGCGATGGATACTTGAGGATTCATTATACTATTCCCTTTATTTTTTTTATTTATTTGAAAGTTTTCATACTAAAAGTTTAAAGAGACAAAACCAATGTGGCTTAGTTATAAAATAATGTTACGTGCAGGTAAGCAAAAGGAAGAAAATGTACAAGAAATGTAATTCCATCACCCAGATACCACCATTTGGTAGTATTACTTTTCAAGACTACTTGTAGATAGCAATAGATAGAAATATTTTTTAAATCTATAAGAAATATAACTCCATTGCCTGGACATTATAACATTGTAGGGTTAATTTTCTAATCTATTCATAAATAGAGGTTAGATAGGTATTTTAAAAGTTGTGTTTGACTCTCTAAACACATTCTACCTTATTCTCTATTGAATGGCAGCACTTTGGTTTGGGAAATGGACCTTAGCTTAATGAACGAGCCTGACTGGTCTAAAGAGAATCACATTCCTTTTACCAGCTATGAATTTAGAAATCAGCAGATGATGCAATTCTGCCAATGATAAAGGAGGAAATAGCTGCTAACAGCTTCTAGAAAAGTTCCTCCTCTTCAGTCTTTATAGCAAATGAAGGCCATTCTCTACTTCTCTATCTGAATGTGAATGAGGAAAGAAGTAGTTATGCTTAATTGTACTTGGAATCTATCTTACAATTATATGGGGAACCAGTTATAGGATGAAGCATGTTTTGAATGACAAAGCAAGAAGAAACCCCCTGGTTCCTTGATAACATTGTTGGGTCACTAAATCAGCCAACCGTGAATAATGCCCTACATCTGGGCTAGATGAATTGAATTAATACATTTAATAATTATTATAAAAACAAATGTATCATTTTTAATTCATTTTGAATTGGATGTTCTGTTACTTGCTGCCAAAACTATCCTGACACCATGCAGTTTAATCTTTTTTCTACTTAAGGATGTATCGTGAACATCTGTATCAGCGTTATTTTGAATGTCTATATAGTACTCCATTGTGTACCTCTATCTTTCCATCTCCAAAGTGTATTATGCAATCTTCTTGTACCATCGAATGCATGAAGTTCTTTAGCAGTGAATCCATTAAGGACAAACTGGTTGCAATATCAGTATCCTTTTTGAAGGCAAACTGCTCTTCCAATAAATGACCACTATAATAAAATAGCAACTATATGTTAAAAATTGTTTTATCTAAATTCAAGATTTGAGACCAAGACAGCAATTCTTTCTTGTGAATCCATGGAAAGTTTACATGATATTTTCTTCTTTTCTACCTGTCATGAGCATGCTATGAAGGCACACACAAGAGTCGTGTCTTTCCACATTGTCAGCTTTGTTCAATCTCAAAGCAAAGTCAATCACAATTATAAAGCAGGTCAGGATTCCAAACTCAATGACATTTCACCGTGTAATTAAACGTGGCTTCTTACATAGCACACAGAGCAGGACATAAGATAAACCACACAACAAACAAGGAGGGCCTCGGAAGTTAATGAACCAAATGCAAAGTCAGTCTGTGGGCAGACAGTTGAGACAAGGCCTTGGTCCTGTCTGAGCCAGCTCTATGCTCTTAAACTGGTTCTTATTTTCAAGCAGTGAAGGATCTCAGTTCTGTTTGGAGATCAATCGGGTAGAGCCTTTGGCATCAGTTGCTTTTTTAAGTGGTCAGACATAGAGAGAGGTCATGTCTGAAGACTCTGAGAGTTTGTTGCCAAAATCTTCCCGTTTTTAAAGGGATTTAATTGGTCTTGGGTCCCGGCAGACCTCCTCTGGTTCTGCTCGCTATCAGTTCTGGGGTGTCAGCTGATGCTGGTCCTGGCATATCTCCTAGCTACAGTACCTTAAACTGCTTGTGTCATTGCTTGACACAGGACCCTGCTTGACATGAAAGACTCCATTTTTCTCTCTACACCACCCTTTATTAATGAAAAGGTTACTATACCCTGATACTAGAACAATTCTGCCACCTCATGTAGGATGCTATGCAAAGATCCCCCTCCCTGATATCCAGACAAAGATAGGAGTTCAGTGGCAAGAGATTTGTTATGACTGTTTTCCCAACATATTCATGCATCATTCAGAAGTGTCAGAAACTAGTGCCCCCCAAAGAAACTCTGGCTGTTGTAAGGAAAAGTAGGTTTTGAGGTCCCATTTAGGGGTTTTTAAACTTGATATGTCATGTTAACCAATTGTCCTTTGACTGGATGCAATGTTCTCAGAAAGGATATTGTATTATCAGATTAGGATTAGGATTATCTAAAGAGAATGGACAATAATTTCTTTTAGCTATAGCTTCCTATCTGTATCAAGGACCCCTAATATGGGTAGAGAAAGTGTGAAAAGGGGCAATAGTTCACATATGGATAGTCACTTCAATAAATAGTCTTATGAAAAACCACATCATGATTAAAAGAACATTGTTAAACCATAAATATTGCAAATATCAGGGCATCAGTGCTCTACTAAGTTTGACTGCACTTGGTGCCACTTCCCCGGTTATTTGCCTTTAATTTGGGGTGGTTTGCCAAAATCTCAAATAGTCATGTTATTTTTTATTTCATAAATAGACAGTTTAACTTGTGTCCTATTTATACTCCTTTGTTCTAGTGCTGGTGAATTGGCAATGGTACTAATTCAGATTACTTTATGAATAGAAAATTAAAATTATTGTCATAAAATGGAACCACAGTGGATATTCACTACTACGTACTCTTCGGTTGCCTAGCACACATCCAAAGACATACCTACAGCTCCAAAAATATTCTCACCATGCGTGATCCATGTGACACCAAAAACACCCACCTTCTTCCCAAATGGGAAGTTATACCAAGTCATGTCTATTAGACCTTCACAATGTCCTGTGGTAAGTGATCTTCAAGTCCAAGCTTTCTGTACAATCTCCTTCAGTACAGTTGAGTCAGATTCTAATGTGAGAGTTTCAAAATACCATTCTTGGGTTAGAGGACAAGTTTCATTCTTCTTCAGTCAGGGTCCCAGAAAGAAATAGGTGGCACAACTAAATAGGTTAACTTCAAGGAGGAACTGTTCATAAAGGGATGATTTACTAAGGAGTGGGTGTGGGAATTACAAGGTAGAATGCAGGAACCCAGGGTTTTGTAGCAGTTGAACTATTGCCCCTCGGCCAGAATTTACCAAAGGAGGGAGAGAGTCATACAGAGTGATTTGTCTTGAGTAGATCATTGACCTTCAGTGAAGGACGCAGAAGGCAAACTTGAAAGGAGGGAGCCAGGAGATAAGTATTATGACCTTATCCTCTCCCCTCCCTATGATTCTCTTTAGACCAGCTAGCCTCACTCATTAAGCTAAGGTCAATTTCCCAAACCAGAGTGCTGCTGTTCAGTGGAGAATAAGGTGGAATGTATTTGGAGAGTCAAACACAATTTTTACAATATCTACCTAATCTCTATCTATGAGTAGACTAGAAAATTAATCTTACAATATTATAGTATCTCGGCAATGGAATTATATTTCTTACGGATGTTATAGTACATGCTTTTAACAAGAGATCACCTTCTTCCATTTCTTTTCTCTAAACGAGATATTTTATTATAGTTTCTGTGCCTGTGGTATGCCTTTATTTTCCCCTCTGAATCCACTGTCCTCCCTCTACCCTTCTCTACCCTACTCTCTGTCTTGGGAGGCTGACCTGTACAGACACCATTAAAGGATTCTAAATCCTCTGGCTTCCAGGTGGTCTAAGCCAATGAGGAGGCACAGCAGTAGATCTGTGAGGCATAAGTTGGTTTTGGGGTATGCTGAGGACAAAAGTAGGTCTGACGATTGTGTCAAAATTCTAGAATCTCTCTATAGGTATGAGGGGAAGGAATAAGTTTGAAATTAAAGGAATGGAGAAAGGACTGATGATGCAGCAGGGCAGCATTCCTGAGACCATTTCCTTCATTTCTCTGAATTTAGTGTAGGAGGGCAGATTGCCTCAAATGTTTGCCATTTTGAAACTGGAAGTCTGCCCTCCACCTTTTTCTCATTAATATGTGTGTTTTGTACTTAGTAATATGGTCAAATAATTATCCATGGAATTTTCTGGAAAAAAAACCCACAACCTTTAAAAAATTCGATAATTTCATTGTATTTCATTTTTATTCCTTACAAACCTACCTCAGTCCTTATTCCCCATCTCTATATTTTAAAAATAAAAATAGCTATTGTAAAAAACAAAACATAAGTCATGGGAATAAAAGGCATAGCATAAGGAATAGAGTCAATGATGTTGTAATAGTGATATAACAGAACATGGTAGCTACACTTGTGGTGAACATAGCATAATGTATAAACTTGTCAAGTCGCTAAGTCATATATATACCTAAAATTATTATAACATTGCATATCAACTACAGTCAAAAAATAATTTAAAAAATAAAATTTATAACCACTACCAACAGGAAAACAAGAACTTATAAAACTGTAAAAAGAGTAATTGACCTTTGAAAAATACAAACACGTATGAGAGAGGTCACAGATTCCCTTGGGAAAGTTCTGACCTAGGAGGTAAAACCAGCTAGACCCGGAAGCAATTGACAGGATGGTTAGTTGGAGTACCACAAAAGAAGGAGGCAGGCAGGTCAACCCTTGCATATCTTTTTCCTCCCCCTCTTGCAAGACAAATGGCAGTATCTACCTCCGGGCAGCAAAGATGAATATGGGCACCTACTGCAGAGAAATAGGACAATGTCCTTGAGGGCTAGTGGCAGTAAGAGGAATGGGGAACTTTCAAACCCAGACCAGCCATTAAGTTAGCCTGCCAGGCATGACATCTTTCACTAGATTTAGACAGATTTTAGATAGAAGAAATATTTCAGGGGATAATTGCCTAGAATTTTCCAGAACTGCACAAAGACATGAAACCTCACAAAGGGTTAGCAGAGACCATGCAAAATAAAAACACAGAGAAGAGATGGTGAAATCTTAGAATATCAAGGTAAAGAGGATAGTCCTGAGGCCACTTGAGAGAAAAGATGGATTCCTTACAAGACAATAAAAACAGACTTTTCATTGGCATACTGCTTGCAATGAAACACATACAATATCGAGTGAAAAACCTTTGAACCTGAAACTCTATACCCAAATTATCAAATACACAAAATCATCTGCAGAGAAAACAGTAACTGGGAATTTGATGGACTCCTTTTCTAGTTCTGAATGAGTTTAGCTTAATGTTAAGTATCAAAATTAGTTTTAGGGGCGCCTGGGTAGCGCAGTCGTTAAGCGTCTGCCTTCGGCTCAGGGTGTGATCCTGGCTTTGTGGGATCGAGCCCCATATCAGGCTCCTCCGCTATGAGCCTGCTTCTTCCTCTCCGACTCCCCCTGCTTGTGTTCCCTCTCTGGCTGGCTGTCTCTCTGTCAAATAAATAAATAAATAAATCTTTTTAAAAAATTAGTTTTAAACATATCTCAGATATAATATGCAGCTGATCCTGCCAGTAGGCCCCTTCCGATTACCTACTGTGGATGAATGCAGTTGTTAGTTTCTCTGCAACGAAATCTGTTCTTTGGAAGCTACATTCAGTTTGTTCCTTTGTAACACAGTTATTTTCTACTCATTCTCCTATGCCTCCCCACTACCTCACAAAGAATGTAGGTTTTACATTTATGTGGTGCCTTGTGTCTCTGCCTGGATTCCCCTATCTCTAAAGCCTATCCTTCTACAATCTCACATGTCTACCAGACTTGAATGGTGGCCTATTCCAATCTGGCTCATCCAAATAACACTTAAACCTTGATTAGGGCAAATTAAGACTTTTAGTAACATACGAAATTATATGTTATGTTACAGTTTGAGGCTACAATGTGTCAATAATAAATCAGAAGAAATAGAAGAGTCCTCTAGGCTTTTAAATTTAAATCGTAATCCTACAATTTACTAGTTGTGTGACCCCGGGCCAGTCTTATTATACATGCTTAAACCTATTTTTATAAATGAGGAGAATACCCTTTTTATCTCAGGGTTATTGTGCAAAACAAATGATGTAATATATTTAAGAAGCCCAAACAATAGTAGGCTATCAATAGATGGGAGTTTTCTCCACTTCCTCCCTCTTAACAGCAGGGCAAATTCTGTTGATGAAGAAATACAAATTCATTTAACCTTGAAAAATAATTTGAGAAATAAAAACAAAAATTCATTTTTCCAGTCCATGAATAAAGAAAAGTTAAAAATGAGTTGAAAGCACCAGGTGATATTGTAATTTACCATGTTGCTATCTGAGGATGCCTATTTAAAATCAAATTATCAAATATTTGAGTATGTAAAATGCATAAAGCACTCCCAATGTGTTTATCACATGGAATTATATATTTGTGTCACTACAGCATATAAACCAGAAAATGTGTATGTTAATTTGCAATGAGAAATATGTCAATCTAGCTAAGTGAACCACCATTTTTGGTTTGGCCTGACCAGCACATTCTTTTCTGGTAGGCAAATCTACTGGGAAAATTAAGTTATCAGAATATTCTCTAGTGCGCATACAATCAGAATAGATATTAGTTAGGTAATTCCAGTGTCGCTGAAGCATCTTCTCCACAATGGATAGCTACCTGCTGGGTTATCCAAAAACTAGAGGTGGCCTCTTAGCCTCTCCCCAGTGTGATGCTGTTTCTTACTACTGATAGTGGACCTTGGGACGCTGCTTGTTTCAGCTTCTGTGGCTGAAGTGTTCTTCCTTTAAATTTGCTTTGCTTTCAACTGGGGTTCCTGAACCATCTAGCTAGTGGAAAGTGAACATTAAATTTTGAAGCAGGAGAGGCTTCCAAGGAGAAAGTGACATACAGGTCTCCTGCATGGCATGGAGAGGAGATGGGCCTTTTACACTTGGACACAAGTAGCTTTCCATTATTCTTGAGGAGCGTCCTGAATATAGGGAAGCGGTCTCCACGCAGAGAGGCCTGACACTGGGCTGAAATGTTCTGCTCAGTCATAGAAATTTGATTTACTAGCGAGGCTGCCTCCACAGAACTGAAGACAGTTTCTCTTAAGTCTGGATTTAGCTCTCTACCTGAAGATTACTATTTCATTCCTGGAAGCTGTGTTTATAATCTTTGTTCAAGAATTTGCTCCCAGGAGGGTAAGAGGTGAAATTGTATCATGTGTGCAGTTGGAACTTCTTGCCTCATCCTGAAGGCAAGACTAAAAGCAAACTGTATTGAATTCAGTGCAGTGGCATCTGAGCTATATTGTAACCCTTTCCTATAAAGTGTCATTTGAGATGGAATTGGGCAAAGCATGTGACCATTTTAAGTAGTTGGTTAAGCCAGATTCCATTAGTGGAAAGGATGTGGGTTTTCCCCTGATAAGCATGGAATTCTCCCTCACATGCACTGTGTGTGTGTGTGTGTGTGTGTGTGTGTGTGTGTGTGTGTGTTTGGCTCCTGCAATGCTGAAGTCTGATGGTTGCTATGCAGGGACTTGGAACTATAGTTGGGCTATGGGTTCTACAAGTAGCTACTTGTAAGAGCAGTGTTAGTCAAAGATATAAACTAGGGGCCCACAGTGACTCCTCAAGGCCCAGAGAAATGTTTGGTTTGGCCATGGTAGTGTCATTTAAAAAATAAAAGAATCAGGTGCCACACTGCTCAGAAGTAAAGTTTCACTTAAGAATACTAACTTCACACTTCTTGCAAAATCACGTCTGGCAAACCTAGGTCTTTTCTCGCAGGTCAGCTCTGTTCCCAGCAGCATCTCCCTTCCAATGGAGCAGGTACTGGCTGGTTCACCACCACTCTCACATTGTCTATTATTGGGTGACATTTAAGCCAAATGTCATGGCCACTTTTCTTACAGCATGCAGCCTTCACACTTCCCCATTACCAGCCAGACCTCTGTTGACATTCAATTTTGTGATTCCTCTGCCTCCCAAACCTTGCCAAGGAGCTAGCAGGGTCTCAAGCATCTTCTGGAGAATTACCAAAACAGTGTCGCCACTCAGGAGCTGGGCAGGCAATGCCAGTGGTAGTTAGAGGCAGAGTGCCAGGCTGATACACATCACTAGCAGCAAGCGTAGCAAACATCCTGTCAGCCAGCGGGATGGGAAGGCTGCAGGGAGGAACCTTGCTGTAGCAGAGCTCGCAGCCGCATGCAAGGGATACCCTGCAAACTCTCCAAACAGGTGCCGATATCTGATAATCAGATAAAGTCTTTAAGCATCGTTATCTAGACACAAAAATGAAACATCGCCTCAGTTTGTAGTGACGAGCTAATGAAGCCGGAGAGGAGGGTTGCACAAGTGCTGGAGGGTCATCTCAGGGTCACTTCGTCAGTTTCTCGTTTGTTCTCCACTGTCTTACTTGCACGTGAAGGCATGCTTTGGCTTCAAATAGAAAAAAAGATTAAGCAGTTTTCCTTTGGAAACAGTAACTAGGGGGGAAGTGACATGTTTCTTTCATGGCTGCAGAGCAGCACTGATTTAGATGTGGGTTGCACCTTCTCATAGGAGCACATCTCAAATCTTATACTTTCCTCTGCGGTCACAAATGTTTAATTTGTGAGTATTTTCAGTAGATGAATAATAGAATTGTATATAATTCTGTATTTAAAGAATTGACAGTACGTAATTTGTGTTGTCGTATTTACGCTTGGGAGGATCTGCTGTGCTGCTGTTCAAGCCTGAGAACTTTGACAGAAGTTGAAATACCTGAGCTCAGAGGTACTGTGGGAGTGAGGTAGGTTTCTTCTTTTTGGAAGGAACCTTGTGAAGACAGAAGTCGAGCTCTAACTCAGCCTCAATACCCAGGGAATAACTTTTTAATTCACTTTAGTGAATTTAAGTACCTATATACAATGCCCATTAATTATAAATTTTACATCATCTATATAATATATTATAAATGAAAGAGAAGTATGTGAAACAAATGCAGAGAAACAAGAATTTTTTTTCTGGTTTGTTTTTTGTTGGTGATGGGTTTTGTTTTGTTTTGTTTGTTTTCGGGGTTTTCTTGTTTTGTTTTGTTTTTGAGAAACAAGAGTTTTTATAAGTACAAACTGAGACAGTAAATAGCTGGATAATAGGGAGTCTCCATGTGCAACTTTGCTAAATATTGTCAAATTGCTTCCCAATGTCATTTACCAATTTACACTCCCATGACAGTATGTGAGAGTTCCTGTGTCCATCCATGGTTATTTCTGTCATTATATCTCAAGTACCTACACGTAGTAGGAATATAAATGACGTTTGATGAATGAACAGATGAATGAGAACCAGGATTGTTTTTAACCATGGGGACAGTCCAAAATACAGGTCCAGCACCAGCTCTTCCTAAAGGCATGTAAGAGCAGAACTAGGATTGCACGAGGGTCTGCTCAGAGAAGCAAAGTAGAACACATTACATGCAAAGAATAGTGATAAAGAAGCAATCAAATCCCAGGTGAGAAAAATGTAACATTAGATGGATGGGACATGGCAGGAAGGCAGTCTTCCAGTAGGCAATACACAGAGATCCAGGCAGCACTGACTATCTCAGTGAATTCTCAGCTAGTGGGAACTCTAACTCTGATGGCAAGACCCCAGTTTCTGGAAAGGAGTGTCAGAGAAACTATTGTCTTTATGGAAAGACAGTGGGAGGTACAAAGAACTTTAAGGAGGATGGGCATTGAGTGGAAACTAGAGAAAACCCCAGAGCTAGAAATCAGAGTAGGTCTGTCAGACTGTACCTTTGTCTTTTTAATCTCAGCTCTAGACCCCCCAGTGTTCATAGATATCAATGTATTTTTGGCTGTAGTGGAAGGTCCATGGTGTCAGTTCGCAAGCAGATTTCCTCTTTTTCTTAATTCCTTTTACCCTGCCGCACCTCCCCCCCACTCGCCATCACCTGGGTTTCACTCCTCAGGCTGTGTGGTCTTACAGGCTCTATGACAGAGTCATTACTCCTGGTTGCCATCCTTTAATACTAAATCATGACTTCCCGAGTTTAGCCCAGTCTGCTGATGGGATTATTTCAAATTAATCTGCTAGTATTAAAAAGTTTAAGGGGTGCCTGTGTGGCTCAGTTGGTTTAGTGTCCCACTCTGGATTTCGGCTCAGGTCATGATTTCAGGGTTGTGAGTTCAAGCCCTGCATCGGGTTCCGTGCTTAAGATTCTCTCTCTCCCTCTTCTTCTGTCCCGCCCCCACCTTTCTCGAACTCAAAAAAAAAAAAAAAAAAAGTTCAAGGGATATGCAGGGAGGAACAATATCTAATAGATTCATAAATATCCAATAACGAAGGATAAATGCTACTTATCTTTGAAAACACTGCTGATCAATCTGAATCTGAGAGACTTGAACTTCAGCTTTCACATTGCAAAAGGATACATATTTCAAGGCAAAAGGGAATATCTACTTTCTATAACACTTGTATACAGTCCTCCTAGAAAAGAAAGCTGACTTTGGGAGGGATCTTTCTACTAAATTATGACCAATGGTAAATGTAAGGAAGAAATAATCAGTAAGGTTTGTAACATGTTTCTTTTTTTGCCTCTTGGCCTTAAAATTAACAAAAAGCTTTCCTTTGATTAGACCCCTCAGTTCAATATTTATTGTTTGTATTTATTGTTTTACTATTAAAAATTATATGCATAAGACTTTATGCTGCAAGATACCATAGAAAATGCAAAGACGAAAAATGAACAAAAGCCATTCCTCATAAACTAGCCCTTGAAAGTTGGAGTTTCTATAAATTTTGCAAATCAGAGTGGCAGATTTTCTCTATATGAACATCCCTTATCGGGGGACATAACTTATACCACTTGAGTGCTGCAAATAAGGCATGATTCTCCACTGAGGCAATACTGCATCTTCAGTGGGGACAGTGAAAGTGCTTCATCCAGACTACGACTTGGAGAGTTCAGAAGTCAGATGTCATTTAAGAATCCAGGACAATTAGGAGCACAAAAATAGAATTGACTGATTCCTATAGAAAAGCTGGGATCTTGCCATACTTGCTTTTCTTAGAAGGAAATACATTTCCCGTACTTCGTAAATGTCACTGGGGAAGAAAAGGGTTAGCATGTAAGTCCCCTCAACCTCAGGGTTCATAGCCAACCTTTAGTTTTCCATTTCTGTTATTGAGTTCCTCATCCTGAAAACCACATATACATTTATAGATTTTTGGTTGAATAATAGAAGATTGAAAGAAAACCCTTCCTCCTATTTTTAAAACTCCTTGATTCTAGGATTATTGTCTTTCCAAGCTCTCCTTTCTTTTCTACATCATGTCAAGGCCAAATGCTTTCCACCTGGAGACCCTTTTGAACATCCTCATAATTCCAGGGAGAGGTTCCTGCTTATCCAAATCCCAGCACAACAAGAAAGAAGACACAGTCCATGATGACCCAACCCAACTGCAGTTCGAGAGTAGAAAGATAGGATAAGAGGGAAGACAGCGCTCTGCCGCGGGTGCGCGTTGCAAGGAGGCAGGGGTGTGGGGTGTGCACAGAGCACCGCACCCACATAAACAAAGCCTGAAACTGTTCCCTCATCAGCTCAGTAGCCTCTGCAGCCAGCATCTGCCGTGACACCTATGTTTATAGTCATAGCAACCGCACCATGTCAAAAGGATTATTTCACTGTCACAATTCATTAAGGGCAAGTCTTGTTATGAAAAAATTCAGGCTTATATTTTTTTTCAACTTTATTGAGGTGTAAAATTCACCTTGCATAACTGAGAAGTAGGGACTGCTTCACAAATTTGTGTGTCATCCTTGGCAGGGCTCATGCTAACCTCTGCATGGATCCAATTTTTTAATATATGCTGCAGAAACAAGCACCAGGCTTGTTTGGATTTTTATTTGGAGTATTGTATTTTTTCAGTAATTGTTTTGACATTCCTTAGATCTGAAAAATCATCAAATCCAAAATTAATAAACTATTTATGCTCTTTGAGAAAAACAGATTTTCACATTATTTTAATTGTTCCTTTACACTGAACAGAGTTGATTTTTTTCTTAAAACAGTGTGTGTTGTTTTAATTATTGCATAATTATTATTTTAATTTTCTGGCAATACTAGTTCTCTGTTCTAATTCTCTTCTTCAAATATTTCTCAGCAATTACCTTCTATATAGTCTTTCAGATAAAACTTTGAATCATTTCATCAAGCCCCCTCCGCCTTAGGATAAAACCTCTAATTTATTTCTCTCACCAAAATATATTCCAGATAGTCTTGAGTTAAATATAAATATGCAAGCCAGCACCAGAAATAATTAGAAGGAAACATAATTGTTTTCTCTTACCTCTAGGCAGAGAACTTTCTAGGCATAAAAAGCAAAGGAAGAAACACAAGATGAAAAGATTGATGGACTAGATCTCACTATTCTTAGCCTTCCCCCCTTTGCCTGGATTAGTTTTACTAGCTGGGTAATCTTGGGGAAGATACTTATCCTTTCTGTGTCCTTTGTGCCCACATCTATGTAGTTGAGAAATGAACTCAGTCATGGTGAGTTTATGGAACACCAACTGTATGGAATAGCATACATTAAAAACATGCTGAAGAAGCACATGGATAAAATGTAATCTTTAGAAGTAATGTGGTATAATCATAAGAATAGACTTTGGAATTGGACAAACCTGGCTTGTAAATTCTGCTTTTTCCACTTGAGTAGATCTGTGACTTAAATACGTTGATAGCAGTTTAAAGGGTTGCTTTGAGAGTTAAAAATAGTAGAGGCTAAAGTACCAAAATAATAATTTCATTGCCCAAAACAGTAAGCCAATCATTCAAATTCTAATACAATCCAAAAACCACCATTCGTGTCCCTAACTCAATCAGTTCCTCCCAGATCACTCATCTGTCTTTGTTTAATTTCTCCCCATAACAAGGTTATTAGCATCACAATCTACTCCTAAAAACCTGTAAACCAGATAAGAAAGTAACTTACAAAGAAGGAGAATATTTGCAATGCATATGACCAAGTGTTAACGCCTTTTATATTAAAAAAGACTCCTAAAAATCAAAATAAAAGATGAGTATGTTCGGTAGAAAAAAATGAGTAAGTAACTAGCAATTCATAGAAGATATACAAAGGATGAAGAGAAAGATGTTAGTTTCATTTGTAATTAAAAAATGCAAATTTGGGAAACCCGGGTGGCTCAGTCCTTTAAGTGTCTCCTTCAGCTCAGGTCATGATCTCAGGATCCTGGAATTGAGCCCCATATCAGGTTCCCTGCTCAGCGGGGAGTCTGCTTCTCCCTCTTCCTCTGCTCTTCCCCCCACCTGGTGCTTTCATGCTTGTTCTCTCTCAAATAAATAAATAAAATCTTAAGGAAAAAAATGCAAATTAAAATAAGAATATACTATTGTTTAGCAATCAGCATCAGGTATTAAAAAGTCTGATAATACTCAGTATTGCAGACAGTGAGGGTAAGTTTATAAACAGGTACAACTTTTTTGGAAGGTAATTTGATGATATATTAAAAAATCTATCTTAAAAACATAAGTTGTTTTTAGCCATACCACTTATAGGAATTCAACCTGAAAATAGCAGAGAGAAACATAAATATTTATATACATGAATGTTCATTAGGGCATTATTTTGTAATAACATAAAAAAATAACCTAAATTTCTGTCACTTGGGTGAATGGTTATATAAATATGTAATTTCCATCTGTTTGACTATAATACCACTGCTAAAAATCATGACCTGGAGGGCCATTTAAAGAATGAAGAAATTCTTATAACTAAGCCTTAGATGGAATAGAAAGCATATAAACTATATTTCTTAACACTATTCCAATCCCGAAAGTAAACCACTTGACTACACATACAAACACACACAGAAAAACAAACACAATAAAGTAATGTACATGAAGTTTAGATTTTTTTTCACTTCCGATTATCAGTATTGCCTGAAGTTTCTGCAATGAGAAGTTATTTACAATTTATAGGTTAAGAACAAGCACAGTTTCTTTTTCTTTCAAAAAAAAATGATTATTTCATATACACGTGATTTTTTTCTTCTATTTTAATTCATTTTAATTTATTTTTTTCACATGCTTACAATCAATCAATAGATAAATAAGTGATAATTATTTTATTTCTAAGAAGACCTTGGTGATGAAACAATCCATTTTTGTAGCCTGAGTGCTGTAGTGTATTTAAAGACAGAATTTAGGACACGAGCACAATAAAAGGGCTTAATAACAAATCAACAAATGCAAAAATATTATATCAACAATACAGATGGATGATCTGGTTCCAGCTGGGTAAGCTTTTGTTTAGACTCAGGCTCAGGCAAAATCACCACTCTTACTAAAGTAAGCTGATGTACCAAGTCCTATCCTCCACCCGTCCAGACAAACAAACAGATAAAAAAAGGGTTTGGAATGGAAAGAGCAAGCCCAGTTTATTCACAGTATTAAGTACTGTTCAGTGAACTCTCTGCTCATTTAAATAATGCTAATTAGAGTAGGAAATGAGGTAGAGAGTCTAGGAACAACTTAAGGAAATGTGCAGGCCCTACACAACCAGGACATACCAGCATTTCACCTCCTGGACCAAATAGTGAAATCACTCGTAAAATCAATACATCTATGGTTTTTCTCAATTCTTATAGTCTGTGATGTTATTTGTTGTGTCATAACAAATGAATTTGCATATATGCAGGAAAGTCCTGTATTCTCATTCCATTCTGAAAAATATTTGACCAAAGTGAAATTAATAGAGAAAAAACTTGTTGTTGACTAGTTATCATATAAAGACATAGCAAAACTGCTACCAGATTGTAATTTAAGTTGTGGTTCTTATGGGAAAAATTTCTTATTGTTACCCCACAATACTGCATGATGTTCTGTATGAGAGAAAACCCCAACGCAGGCAGCATGCAGCTCAGGCAACAGCACTCTCAAATCTAATTCTCAAGTGCTGAGTCAACAGCTTCGTATTGATAAAATTTTCAAATTTGGTCTGTTGGTCCCAGCATGACAGCATTCAAACATTTTAACAATGTTCACATTAAAAACTGTGGTCACCTACATAATTGCTCTGGGAATTTGCATACTAATCGTACCGCTCTCTGAAGCAGTTGCGAAACTGTTGATGTATGTAGTTATTTTTTAAAAGCCGCAAGAGAGTAATTATAAGGATGGGTGGATGCATATAGTTTGGAATTTTAACTCAGAGATCCCTATCTAGAAATTCCCTGACGATGACACTTTGTCAGAGAGACAAATGCTTGTACATATACAGAAGAGATTCCAAAGCTTAGAGAAGAGAGGGTGTAGTCACCTCAAAAAGAATCAGGGTGATGTTTTGGTGGCAAAGCCCTGGGGCAGATGCTGAAAACTGGTATTCCTCTTTGGCTTTCCTCCCTTTGTTTTTAGTCTTCTAAATGCTGCACGGACTCATTCATAGTAAAGCCTGAAAATTTGAAATTCCCTGGGAATGAAATTGAAAAACTAATAGTTTATTGGGGTGCCTGGATGGCTCAGTTGGTTAAGCGTCTGACTCTTGGTTTCACTCAGGTCATGATCTCAGAGTGGTGGGATAGAGCCCCATGTAGAGCCCTGTGTCTTGCTCAGCAGGGAGTCTGCTTGTCCCTCTCTCTTTGCTCCCCCCCCACACACACTCACTTTCTCTCTCTCAAATAAATAAATAGAATCTTAAAAAAAAAAGAAAAATTAACATTTTCATTTTCAGAAAGCAAAACATCTCATTTATATAGAGAAGAGGCAGTCATTTTTCAGTGGATTGGCAAAAGCTTTTTTCTTTTTTGTTGTTGTTGTAAATTTCCATGATTTATTATTTGTGTATAACACCCAGTGCACCATGCAATATGTGCCCTCCTTAATAAAGCATTTATTCTTACTTGGAAAAGACTTCTTAGACATTGTTTGGTCTTTTCTATTCTTTTAGGTAAAACAGTCAAAGTTTGTTGTGATTTAGACATCTTTTCCCCTGCCATTGGAGCTAATGTCATTGACTCATTTCTAAGAAAACACCATGAAACCCTCAGGTGAGAAGTCGCTAGCTATTATCAAGTTGAGCAAGTTTTAGAACTAGTAATGATGTGGTTTGAAGTGGTGGGGCTCTGAGCCAATGGCCAAGAAAGAATTCTTGAGACATCTTCAGTGCAAAAAGGTGGGTTTATGAAAGCACAGGGAAAGGACCCATAGATGGAAAGAGCTATATTATAAGTGGAGGGGTGACTGATTATATCTCTCAGAGTTGGGGGAAGTAAGGGCAAGGAAAATTTCCAAAAGGACTTTCATATGTAAAGAAGACTTACAGGATCCTAGAGGCCTGGCTATTATCAAGCTAAGGTTGTTTTTCCACTAGCAAAGCATTAAACTTAAGACAATTGGGAGTTTCCTGGAGAAATGTTATATTCTGCCTGCCTCAAGTATTTGTCATTGGGCTGCAGGTTATAAGGAAATTTAATTTTATCTACGTTTGCTTCTGCCTTCTCCCACATCAGTAACATGGAGAGAAAATTCCTGAAGTATGAGTCAATCTCGCTTGCTCTGAATGGGATTTAAACTGTGTAACTACTGTAAGTGCAGTCTAATACAAGGGAGAATGAAAAAAAACTGGCTTTATAGACCAACTAGTAAGCATTAAACTGGATAGAATAGAGCTTCTTCTAGTCGGATGTAACTATACGAGACCCTAACAGGTAGAAAACTCATTTGGAATGGAGTCATCCTTTGAATGATGAGTTCATGCTAAAGGATTCATCTAGACAAGGATTCATCCAGACTTTACCCTTTAAAAACTGATACGGTCCATAAAGTTCCTCAAATATGATTTAGTACCCATCTCTCCCCCTTGGTCTGTAGAGCCCAGCTCTTTGGAGGTTCTTCTCTACCCTGCAGACTAAATTAGACTTTTCCTTCCCCTAGCTCCCAGAGAACATCATAGATTCTTCTATTATAATCATAGTTAATACATACAGTGCTTACTATATGCTAAGCATTATTCTAGGTTATTTAGATATATTAATTCATTTAAACTTCAAAGTAACTTTATGAGGAAGGTTCTAATATTATCCCCATTGAGCACACAAATGTTACTTCAAATGTCGTTCACCTAGTAAATTAAAGAGCTGGTTTTGAACCCAGGCAATCTGGCTTAAAAATCCAAGCAATTAACCATCACTGGATTTTAACAGTATTTTTACATGTTTAGGTCATTGTGATCTGATTTATAATAAGAAGTACATATTTGCTCTTCTTCCTCTTCCAGGCACAGAGCTCCTAAAACTCTTGGAATTTCCTAAGCGATGAGAGCCATAAATATGTCTTCTATTATGTTAATGAAGTGATTTCTGGAAAGTCCTGAAGTCCCATAAGGGTGGGGCTGGTTTTCAGGGGAACCAATGCTGTGAGTAGAGGTTTGGACCCTTCAGTCCCTCCTACTGACCTTCACAGAGGGGAGAGGGGCTGAAGATTGAGTCCAATCACCAATGGCTAGGGATTTAATCAGTCATGCTAAGTAATGAAACCCTTATTAAAACCCAAAAGGACAGAGTTTAGAGAACTTCCAAATTGCTGAACCAGTACACTTCCCTGTCGACTGTGCCTGGCTCCAAACTCCCCAGGGACAGAAGCTACTTTGTTCAGGACCATGCCCTATGTATCTCTTCTTCTGGCTATTACCCTTTGTAATTAACTACTAATCTAGTGACTAAATTGGTTTCCTGAGTTCTGTGAGCAGCTCCAGAAAATTAATCAAACCTGAGGAGAGGATCATGGGAATCTCTGATTTATATCCAGTCGGTCAGAAGCACAGGTAACGATGTGGACTTGTGATTGGCATCTGAAGTGAAAGGCAGTCTTGTGGGACTGAGCTCTTACCCTGTGGAATGTGATACTATCTATGAGTAGACAGTGTCAGAATTAAGTTGAGTTGCAGGACACCCAGCTGGTGTCTGAGACCTGCTCGGTAGTGTTTGGATTCAGGGAAGTTCCACTCTCAGATTCTTTGCTTACGGCCACGGGACAATGGAGAGTACATGAAAGATAGTGAAGGACATTTAAGAAGCCAGGTCTGGGAAGTGACACAAATGGCTTCTGTCCATGTTCTATTTACCACTTCATATGGCTGCAATCCAGCTGATCTGATTTCAGGAGACACTCTGAACTGTAGCCTTCCCATATGCCCAAAAGAAGGAAATAAGATTAGTGAGCATCTAGCCAGTCCTCCTTCCTGGCCACTTATTATCCCTTTATTCATCCTCCCACACATGAAACAGTCACTTCCATCACTAACTCAAAACCTTTAATCACTAACTGCATCAACTCAAAATCCACAGTGCCGTGCAGTCCTTCCCATCTGATCCAGATGTGATGCCCCAGGCTCTGGAGACCAATGAACTAAAAAGACAAGGAAGTCCTCCTCACCCAAACACATATCTAATTACAATGGTGGAGTAGGAACAAGATAACCACAATCAACGCATCCATTTAGGAGAATAAGAAACGCGGCAGCAACTGGTTTGAACCAATTTTGAAATCCCACTGGGCAGATACTGCCCTGGGGTAGGGGAAAATCTTGATTAGGCTCAATTATGTTTTCTGGGGAGAACTCCCATTATCCAATGTTCTCAACCTCTGGAAAGCTCTTCCTTGTCCAATATTTTCCTTGACTACATCTGGCATGGGTATTGGGCAGTAAGCCCTTTTTAGAGGATGTATAGATTGAAGAGTCTGTCTACTCCTGCAGGGTTGAGGATCTGCATATTGTTTTAAATCCTAACATCACAAATGTTTTTTATTGCACTTTCTTAGTTTCATTGGCAAAAACATTTCTTCAAAATTTTAATAGTTTCGATCTGTGGCCAATCAATTCCATATGCCAGTAGCCACACTAATAGTCTTTTTCTAGACATGATTTTGCAGTCTGATTTGTGTTGTGGCTTCACCCTATGACTTTCTTTTTACTTAATGGCAGCTACCTTGAATCTATCTTGAGCAAATTAAGGACATACTCATACTCATACTCTGTTCTCTCTTTCTTTCTTATCATTTCTACTTTTCAGTTGGCCAATTTTCTCCTGGAATCATCTCTTTTTTTAAACTATACTTTGACAAATGAGCAAATAGTCCTAAAAACACTGCTAACATTTGGTTTTCCAAACTCTTCCTATAGAGTTTACAAGCCCAGCTGGCACATGGTCTGCATTGTAAGGAAAAGCAGGTAACAAATTTACTGAAAATGTTGCTACCACATAACAGAACTATCCAGTAACTATTTCTTCACTCTCCAGAGCCAGTAGCTGAGCTAATGCCACATATTTTAGGTTTTTGTTATGGTAGTACCTCACTTCTGTTACCAATTACTGTGTCAAAATGAGTAAAGATCACTAGCAGCTTTAGCAATAAACCCTCATATCAGAGGAGCATAATACAACAGAAGTTTGTCTCCAGTTCATAATGTGGCCCAGGTAGCTCTTTCAGGTGACTCTACTCCAAGTGATGACTCAGTTTTGGATTCCTTCCTTGGTAAAGCTCTTCCATCACACTTTTAACCACTTGAACAGAAAGAGAATTTGAGATAACAGAAAATACATATATTGGACTCTGCCCCCAGTTCCTGGCAAAGAGCTCCGAAAACCCTTGTAATTTCTTAAGTGATAAGAATACTAGGAGCAACTCTTATTCTAATATTTGTCTTTGACCCCATCCCTGACACAAGGCTCCTAAAACTCTCATAAATTCCTAAGTGATAAGAACACTAGGAGGTTTTTTTTGTTCTAAGGAGGCAACTCTGGGTGGACTCCTAGATGGCTTCCAGATGGTGGTTGATCATGGGGAAGAACAAGCCATGATTAGAAGCTTAGAATTTTCAGTTTCATCCCCTCCCATGCCCTCTTCTTTAGAGGGGGAGACGGGCTGGAAATTGAGTTACTTGGTCATGCCAATGTGAGGAAGCCTCCATAAAATTCTCATAGTGTGGGGTTCAGAAAGCTTCCAGGCTGGCAAAAACCACATGGGGGAATGATACACCCCAATCCATGGGGATAGAAGCTCCTGTGCTCAGACATGACATTCTCACACCGCACCCTATATATCTCTGCTTATACCCTTTATCATATCCTTTAATAAACTGGTAAACACAAGGAAGGTTTTTTCTGGGTTCTATGAACCGCCCTAGCAAATTAATCAAACCCGAGGAGAAGGGTGTTGGGACCCCTTATCTCTAGTGGGTTCGTCAGAAGCACAAGTAATAACCTGGGCTTGCAACCAGTATCTGAAAGGGTAGGTAGGGTGGGTGAGCCCTTAGCCTGTGGGATCTAATGCTGTCTCCACATGGGTAGAGTCAGAATTGAGTTAAATTGTAAGACACTTAGCTGGTGTCTCAGAGAATTTGCTTGGTTTTGGGAACTCTACACATTTGGTGACCAAAATGTCAGAAGTGAATGGTTGTATGTGAACAATAAAGGAGACTCATAAAAAAGAAATACACAAAGGGAAGAAATGGATTTTTCCTTACATATGGGAAAAAAAAAATCCCTTAGGTTTTCCCTTTAGAGAGTATGTACAAGATTGAGGAGACATTTTAGTGGCTAGCACTGGAAGTAGCAAACATCATGTTCACTCATTGTCCATAAACCAGTCACTTGGCCCCAGACTAATGACAAGAGAGGCTGTGAAATGTGAGCTTCCTGTGTGCTTAGTAAAATGAAAAAGTATTGTTCAGCGTGTAGCCGATGGATCTTTGCAAACTATGATGGGAAGAAAAAGCCCCAGACTTAGAGCAATTATATTTGAATCCCGACTCTTAGTTCTTACTAAATGTTTGATTTCAGCCAAGTTAATTAATATCTCGTAATCTTTGTTTCCTAATACGTAAACACTATTCATAAAATTATAAGGTTATAGAGATATGTAACTCGATTCTATATTTTATTGGTCAGGGTTATTTAACCAAGTAAAAGAAGCCAACTCTAATTTAGGCAAAAAAGTAATTTATTGAAAGGATTTTATGTAACTAAGAGAATTGCCAGAAAAGCTAGAGAACCACATTCTGAAACAGGGAAAGTACAAAGAATACTAGGCAACCAACCACAACTGAGACCATGGACCAAGGGCCATGAGGGTGCTGCTCCCACCACTGGTGAATGTTGGATGCCACCACTTGCACAGCCACCCACCTCCGGCACTGGACACCATCTGCCACACTGGGTGGGTGGGTGCAGCTAATTAGTGGAGCCCAGATCATGTTCCTGTGCCCTAGCTGAAAAGGGAGATGGGATATAGAGTACATGGGCTTTAGGGCTTCTGTCAAAGAGGCACGTCGCGAAGAGTTCCCTAAGTATAAGAAGGGGATTTGCACTTGGGGCCAAGAGAACAACAAAAGATAGATATTTACTTCAGACACTTACTGAGCTATATCTGGCGATTTCTGGGTTCAAGGGACACAAGTCAATGAAATAGTTCCTGCCTCTAAAAAGCCGTGTATGGAAGTGTTTTAGGAATTGGAAAGCCCTCAGAAATTGAAGATCCTGATGTTACTGTAATAATTTCAATATCCAGATTATACTAATAGATTCTGGAGATATTTTTATAGACTTACGTGGAAGTGCCCATCTAATTTCAACATTACCTTAATCTGTTCAGAGATATAAGAACCTCAAAATTTGACTTCATATGGACAATACTATTTTTAACTAATAGCTTTTGATGAAGATTAGCTGATAGCAACTCCAAAGTTAAAAAATACAGTATACATGAATGAGTTTTGTAATTTCTCTTTATCCGGTGAAACTGTAGTTCCTGATCTAGCTGAAGAATTGCCTGTATTTATATGGACTCATTTCAAACAACTTAGGGGAAAAAAGGCAAACAGAATAAAAACTAACGTTGCTCATCTTCTATTGTAAATAGAGACTTTGAAATTTCAGATGTTTCATTAAAGCACATTTTACTTTTCTACATTAAGAGATAAAAGAACTGTGGATCTCTGAAGAGTATTTCTCCAAAAAGAGAACAAAGGAAATGCCTCTCTCCCAGAACTAAATTAGCAATTAACATTCAGTGAGTTGAATGAACTTGTAAAAGTAAGTACTGCAGTCATTCTTAGTTACCCTGCTTATTGTGGCAATGAACTAGGGAGTTCGCGACTTAGCCTGACCCAGAGGGATGGATCAAAATGGGGGGTTGAACCAAATCTCACAAACTCTACTTCTTTGGAAACAAATCATAAGGAGGAGGTAAAAACAATCAGCAACCAGCAGGCAAACGCTAAGCAAAATAAGCAGGAGCTTATAGGTCCAACATGATCAGGTCTGAAAGGGTAAGCTGGTTCATCTGTCTTTGGATTTCAAAATAGTCATTTTTGCAAAGTAAAATCATTTCAAAATACAATATGTATAAAAGTTTCCATGAAATAACCAGAAAAAATAAACACAATTATGATGAAAATAGAGAGGAAAGCAGCAGCAGTATCACACTTTACAGAGTGACTACAAACCAATTTACAATAATAATCAGTTTCATTAGGTAATATTTCTGAATCTATTCCTTCTCAATCCACCTAGTCAGAGAAATAACTAACCTAACCTTGTTCACTAGTTAGAAGATGAAAGAAACAGATGACAGCTGAATTGTAATCATCACTGAGTATGTAAGTTTTTTCTTTCTCAAATAGTAATGTCTATATTTCCTCATCCCCCAAAACAAGCGCAGCTTTTTTATAAAAAGAACTTTTTGAAGCACTTTAATCAGCAGCCAAAGACATTCTTTAGATTCCCTTAGGTGCAAATTTGGCATTTTACCCCATAATGAACATTCACTCCACTATCAATTAAGGAGTAATCGGTGATATTAAAACACATTGAGTATAGTTAAATATTCTACATGGGAGCATAATATCCTCTTAGTCTTTACATTCAACAGTTAAGAAAATATTATTTCAGCCATTTCCTCTAATAAACTGTGCCGTATATTCAATTGCCTTCTGTTTCTTTTGTGTTTGTTCAAGGGAAACAAGACAGTAAGGATACAGAGCACAGGGTAAGTGCAAGACAAATAATTTTGAGAGGCACAGAGCTCCAAAGATAATCCTCTTCCAAGGTTATTAATGACAATTAAAGAAAGATAAAATGATAGCTTCGACTGAAATAATTCCTAGTGACAACACATTAAAATCTATTAGTGCAATATTAAGACTCACTTACACCAATTAACAAGATAACTACAAAGGAAATTCCACTTGAAAAAAAAATCACCCTATTTGTCATGGAAAATGATGACGATTATGAGGAATATGGTACATCATTTCCTTTTTCTTTTTGGAGTTTATTTATTTATTTGGGAGAAAGAGCATGAGCAAGGGGAGTGGCAGAGGGAGAGGAAGAAGCAGACTCCCCGCTAAGCTGGGACCCCAATGCGGGGCTCCATCCCAGGACCCTGGGATCATGACTTGAGCGGAAGGCAGACACTTAACCGACTGAGCCACCATGGTGTCCCCATTTCCTTTTTTCTGTTCTACTGTGTGTTATTATTTTTAGATTATCAGTTTCACAGAATGGAATTAATCACATTCTCCATTTCATTGCACATTATCAGCATCTGTGCAATGCTTTTTTTTTTTACTTTCCAACTTTTACTATTTTTTCCATTCATCTACCATCTTTATCTCTCTGCCACCCTTGTGTATATAATATATGCCTTTCCAGTCAGTCATTTCTGTTTATTTAGACACATGCGTATCCTTAAAAATAAATGTAGTGTTGTTTTCTGGTTGTGAGCATTTGATCTCCTTAAAAGATATTCCCTTATAAATCTCATATTGTTTCTTTTTTTTTCCACTTGCCATGATATTTGAAGATTCACCTAGCTATGTATTAATATAGAACATTAATTCTGAGTGCTGCATATAACTTAATTATATGTCTGTCTCTCATTTCACTTCCCATTCCTTTCCTGATAGACATCTAGGCTTCCTCCATTCTTATTACCAAAAACAGTGCTGTAAAAAGTATTCTTAGTGACGACAGGTTCAAGAGACCTGGGATATAACTGCTACATCATATAGAGTGTATAAATGTGGTTAATTTACCAGTACTTTCAGGTTGCTCTCCGGAACGATTGCACCAGTTTACTCTCCCTAAAGCTGTATGGAAGGTTTCTTACTTCCCAACATCCTCACCATGACTTAATGCTATCAGACTTTCTAATTAGTGTCTTAATTTGCATTTTTGTAATTAGTGGTATGGGCAAATATCTTTTCAGTTGCTTATTACCCATTTGGGTTTTCCTGTTTGTTTTTGTATCCTGTTACGACAGTAGAATGCAGACGTAATGGGTGCTGTTAGTTATTTGCATCTTCTTTCCTTCCCTGATTAGTGTGAACAGAAAATTATCTAATTAATCTTTTAAAAGAAAAACCAGCTCTGGATTTTTATAGCAATCCCTAGCACATAGATGCTCAATATATATCGAATGAATGATGAATAAAAGAATACATGACAAATGAATGTCTTTTCCTGGATAGTAAACACCTGATGGCTCAGTGACACAACATGGTTATGCAGACCGGTCTGTTGGAAGCTGTGGCTCTGCTGAGATCTACTGGGCTTGGCTCCAGCTTGCAGTTCGGTTGAGGTCTGTGATGAGGGGAAACTTTCCTTTAGATTTTAAAAATACTTTGCTTAATAGGTTCCAGGTTTAAAACTGCCTTTCCTTAAAATATAGGAGAGAAATGGTACAGAACATTTACGACCCAGGAAACCTAACAAAAAAACTTGCAAGCTGACTTTTCAGGAAAATATCTTGAATAGGATCATATTTGATTATTTTATCTTCTTTATTATAACTTAATATCCCCTACTTAAAGAGTCTGACTTCCAATGTAAAGAAGACTCCAATATTTCAAATTGTTTTACTACAGACTGTTTTAATCTCTCAGGAATATAACAGCTACGCAAGATGGGTCACAAAAAAAGGAAACAAGCAAAGCATGTTTCAGAAATTCCTGTGAAAGTTATCAAATGTGAAGGCATATTGCCGCTCTGCCAGCATACATGACCATACCAATTGTCAACATTTTGACGCAACTCCGTATCCACTGCTAAATCGGCTCTACCCTGAACCCCTACCCACTGCCTCTCCACTGCCCCAGCCTGTCCCAAATACATTCATAATCCCCACGGGGAAAACACAGCCAGAGCCTCCCAGAACACGCTCCAGCACTTTAGCTGGTGTCTGCTCTGATTGGTCAGTGCTCCATGCCATACTAGATATATTTTAAATATCACCTCTGATTGTAGGAAATAGCGCATATTCACATGTACAACTTGAATTGTAAATAAATTCATGGTAGGGCTTTTTTGGCCTTTGTTCCTCCAGTAAATACACACATATACATATGACACATGTGACACACATGCTTACTCTATGAAATCTCTGGGGCAAAGAAAACAGTCCAGTCTTGTTTTTCCCTAAAGCTATTTGTTTTAAAGATGCCTCCAGCAGTTTCTGTTCCAAACACAATGCAAAGCTTTGCTTCTTCTGTACTTTCCACTCCCAGTTACCTTCTGAATTCATTCCTTTTCTTGATCAAACACTTCTTCCCACAGTATTTTCAAATATTTGCATCAGCCTTCTGAGGCCTTGTATGTCTTAAAATAACTTATTCAGCCTTACATACAATAAATTAGATAACAAATTCTAGCTTCTAAGTTCTCTTATTTTAACACTTTCTCTGTGCTCTTTCCATCTGGATACTATTATTCTTTAATCTTTCAAAATTCATAAGTCACTATGCCTTAACTTTTCTGTTTTTTAGTACAACTTTGTAACTTCCTAATTCCTTCTGGTAATGTTCACTGACCCGGTATTACAGCTTACTAATTTGTTTTTCAAGTGTATTCACTCTGATAAATAGTATCCACAATACAGTAAAAAGGTGTAGCCAACACTGTACTTACTGTGTTATTTCATCTAGTAGATTTTTCATATTCAGTATTTCCAATTAGTGCTTCATAACTGATTTTCCTGATTCATGTTTCCATTTTTTTTGCTTTAGTTCTAATATTATTTTTTATTCTTTTCAAAAATCCTTGTTGCGTCTGGTCCATTCATTTGGTTTCCTCTTTTAAAGATTTTTCAGTTTGCTTACTTTCTTTTCATAGTACTTTCATTCTTCTTTTGTTATTTTTTTCCTGTGTCTCTTAGGATCCGGAGTAATATCTAAATGATTAATAACCAGATAGCATGGACACCAACTAATCCTAATAGAATGTTGAACATACTGGAATAGATAGATGCCCATGTAACTACCTGATATAGGCACTTTGCTGAACGACAGCCCAGTTTGGAGCTATCAGCTATCTTTACTGATACTAATAGATTAATATCTCTAGAATGCAAAGTTTCTTATACCAAAAATCTCTGCCAGTGACCCAATTCTGATGTTGATCTGTTATAAATTGGTTGGCAACATATTTTTGAAATCTTCTCCCTGAAACAATTGAAATATAATTCACATTTTATTATGAATATGATTTTTAAGATTATAAAATGTTTAAAATGTTAAAAGTTAAAATAAAACATTTTCAAGAAAAGACTGCAGTTACAAATATTCTGTTTATCATCCCGGGGTATTCTTTTTATTTCCAATTAGATGACCTGACACAATATCCAATTATAATCATGGATTACTTTACATAGAGTTTTTATATCCAAATTTATCAAAACAGTGTTGAGCTTTATTTGATACTACAATACTTACTGTTCTCTTTTAAAATATTTGGCTCTTGGGGCGCCTGGGTGGCTCAGATGGTTAAGCGTCTGCCTTAGGCTCAGGTCATTATCAGGTCATGATCAGGTCATGATCCTGGGATTGAGCCCCGCATTGGGCTCCCTGCTCACGGGGAGCCTGCTTCTCCTTCTTCTTCTACTGCTCCCCCTAATTGTGCTCTCTTGCTCTGTCAAATAAGTAATAAAAATAAAATCTTAAAAAAAATAAAATAAAATATTTGGCTCTTAACATTCAAGTGTCAGGATATCTCTTCCTAGGAACTTGCCACTAGATGGAGAGTGATGACCACGTAAGGTCTTGTAACCAGTCCGCCTTTAAAGGGAGCTGTTGAAGGGTAATGCGTATGTTTAGAGCTTTGCCTTCATGCAGCAGAAGATTAATATTCTAGTTTTAAAGGCGAATTTAGACAAGTTTTTTTCCCCCTCTAAATCACTAAATATGAATAAAACAAGACTTCTTTTTAATTCCTCCTCTAAATCTTCCCATATTTATTTGGTTAGAAAAGGGGGAATTCTTAGCTCCAGGAATAGTAAGTAATTAAGTAAGTAATCAAATCAATCCGCACATCAGTTAATCTCTTAACATTTCAGTCTAGATGCTGAACATGCTGCCTGCCAGAAGAAAAAGACATACAAACTGTTGTCCTGACAGGCTGAGGATTCCCCCAGAATTCATCCAGCCATATTCATCAGGAAAGGACAGAGATTCCATCAGCAGATTCCATCAGCAGTTTCCAGCAGATGGAATGACAGCTGTCTGTTTGGACCTTTCAAACCTCCCTGAATCAAAGCGCTCTTTCTTACAGAGCTTTTCTCCTTCCAGGGCTCTTACTGTGAGGGGCAAGACATTCAGAGGCTGGACCCATATACAAGTAACCCACAGACCTCATAGAACTATACTGATAGATATGCAGACATTTATAATTCACATCTAGCATTTGCACCAAAATTGAAGTGGCTGCCTCATAATCAAGTTACATAATCTTACTTTTACGTTAAAGCCTACAGGCTCGACTAAGTTTCATTTTAGAGATAGTAAAAGAAGAAAGTTTCCTTAATCCTTATTTGAAAGACATACTATCTATGTACCAATACAGGGCTATGGTAAGAGGCCACTAGATCTTAAAGTTACTTATTTAACTAGCAACAAATATGTGTGGATGAACAAAACAAATGTTATATTTCTCATCATTTGAGATAATGAATAAACGCATTGTTGAGAAATACTGGGGGAATAGGTAAAGACTTGGCTGTAATTCACCTATGGTAAGAATTAAAATGTTCAAACTCACCAGCAAAAAAATTTCTTAGGGTTTTTTTGTTGTGTGTGTGTGTGTGTGTGTGTGTGTGTGTGTGTTTGTGTGTGTGTGTTTTAAGTAAGTTCTACTCCCAACATGGGGCTCCAATTCATGACCTCAAGATCAAGAGTCATGTGTTTCATCTACTGAGCCAGCCAGATGCCCCTGAAATTCTTAGTTGTTTTTTTTAATAAAATATTTTATTTTTTTATTTACCAGAGAGAGCGAGCGCGGTGCGCACAAGGAAGGGGAGCGGCAGGCAGAGGGAGAAGAAGGCTCCCTGCTGAGAAGGGAGCCTGACATGGGGCTTGATCCTAGGACCCTGGGATCATGACCTGAGCTGAAGTCAGATGCTTCACAGACTGAGCCACCCAGGTGTTCTGGAAATTCTTAGTTCTTAAATGATGTGTCATTTTCCTTTTTCTTTCTTTCCCTTTTTGTTTTGTTTTGTTTTGTTTTGGAGAGAGAGAGAGTGTGCAGGGAGGAGGAGGTACAGAGGGAGAGAGAGAATCTCAAGCAGGCCCCACGCTCAGTGCAGAGCCCTACATGGGGCTCAATCTCATGACCCTGATATCATGACCTGAGCTGAAATCAAGAGTCAGATGCTGAACCAACTGAGCCACCCAGGCACCCTGTGTCATTTTCCTTTTTAAAAGTACAAATATGGGGCAACTGGGTGGCTCAGTCTGTTAGGCCCTCAGGCTCCCTGTTCAGTAGGGAATCTGCCTGAGATTCTCTCCTTCTCCCTCTGCCCTTCCCTCCCCCATCCCGGGTACGCTCTCTCTCTCTCAAATAAATAAATCGTTAAAAATAAATAAATAAAAAAGAAAATTACAAATGCGTTAATCATGATTGACAATATGGAACAGAGATGGCTGTAAAGAACATAAACTGTTGTAAATTTCCAAGAGGGCAATTTTGCAATAATTATAAAAAAAAAACTTGAACAGAATTCATATTGGTATACTCAGAGATTTCACTTATAGGAATTATAGGAATTCAATTTATAGGAATTTCACTTATAAGAATATAGGATTTCACTTACAGGAATTTAATTATTTATCATAGGGAAAGTATGTATCAATCTAAAATCAAAATTGAAAGAATGGTTAAATAAGTTATGATTCAATGCTCTACTTCCATATCAGTCTATTTCTAATATTCTTCCTGGCCTTTGAGGTTGGAAGGTAAAAACTACATTTACCAGATGCCTTCAGTGTTAGGGTGGTAGATGGGTTTGCGTCCCCCAGTGAGGGACACCAGGTTCGTGGAGGCAGGACTTGCAGCAGCGGCTGTTTTGGTTCTGTTGGTCACCACTGTGGTTTGATGACTTCGCAGGGGCAGTGCTGCCGCCAGAACGCGGAATAAGCAGGCCAGGGGAAGTTATCAGGAGTTCACTTAGTTCCTGCCATTCCAAGAAATTTACACCATCAAATACCCAGTAATAAATTTTTGCTTAAACTAGGTAGGACAGTCTGCAAGTGAACCCCATATCCAATAACTCATGTCATATGATGGAATATGACACATCAATTTAAAAATCACATTGTCGCAGGATTGTTGAGCTCACGGTGGTCAAGAAAGAACTCTTGAGACATTTTACGGTGCAACTTAGTATATTTAAGTAAAGACTGAGGACCGGATCTGCACTTTTGTTATATGAAGCTGGTGGTTATATACTTGATGTTCAAGGGGGAGGGGAGATGCAGGGAACATTAGATCATAAGTGTTTGCTTCAAATTTCTACTTGTAAAACTACTTTCGTAAGATTTTTCTGGTGCTTGTCATTCAGCTGCCTATTAGCTGTCCGTGCGATGTACAGAGAGTCATGAGACCCTTTCAGAATGTAGCAGCCAGCACGTATTTGATCCTTATCGGAATTATACAGGCTTAAGGTCAGCCTTCTGGGCTAAGGGTGAACATTTTTCTGCTTCTATCCTTCACCAACATTGTCAAAATTAAGATTTGATGATCTACAAGTGAATTTCTAACTTTTTTTTTGCTGGGTCAATTTATTTTCCACTGATTTATAATTTATCCATCATTACTTAGGCCAAAAACTGTTTTCTTAAAGGGCCTCTGTCTTTGAGAGCAAACACTTAAATACATGTAATAAGTTCAATCTGGTTGTAGGGAAAATTACGAATGATTTTTTAACTCAGAGCACTAAAATGATTTCCTTTCTGCTATTTACCTTAAGCCATGATTGCTGTTCTACCCAGTTTCCCTCAAAAGCATTTGTTTTTAGGAGTAATCCGGTTAATCATTTAGCCTGTCCTTCAATCTTCAAAGAAATCTGGCTCAAACTCACATAAATAGTATAAGTTCTGTATATCTCCTGCTTCCAATTGTTCAGCTAATTTTTGAGAAGAGATGGAAGGAAGGTGGGAGGGTGGCTTTGTTTCGGGTTTTTTTTTTTTTTTTTTTTGGTTGTTTTTTTTTTCCTGAACAGTTAATCTAGTGGTCTTCTGTTTGTTGTCCCCATTCTTTATAATAGGGTAAGGGAACAGTACAGAAATGTCTTTCCCTCTGATATAAATTACACTACTTTCCTTACCTGTGCCAAATTAATTAAAGAGGTCATTAGACTGAGGTGGCTCTAAATGCCCTGTTGGCCCAGGTAAGCAAACCAAACCTTAAGCTTGTAAACGCCTCAATGTTACTACATCAAAAGCTAAAGACAACTAACCACAAACAGCTAACTAGGCTTTAAACTATAACCAATCAATAATTTCCTTACTTTGCTTCAGCTTTTTCTCTATAAAACTCTCTACCCAACTCCTAACTACTTCTGGTTTGGCACTACCCAATTTGCATTGATTTTTGCTCAAACTCAAAATTTTTAATATGCCTCAATTTATCTTTTTAATAGCAGATGGAAGGAGCACAGTCCATCTTAGTTTTAAATATGTTTTCTACCTCCATTCTACAAGATGACTCAGTCATCATTTTTTCATTTGAAAAACTTGTAAACCTGAGACCACACCAATATGTTCTGTATATGTTTGTAGACATCTTTGGGATAAAGACTATACAATGTAGATGAAAGATAAAGTATATCATTCAGAGGAAGGACTACAATACAGTTTATAAAAAATGCCGCTTTTTTTTTTTTTTCTTCAACCTCTAGAACTGACGGGAGTTAAGAGCTAATTTTATGAGTCTCCCTCTTACCCTACTTGGTCTTCCCAGGCTGCCCTGACTAGAAGGCAGTTTGGTACGTAGGCTCATATGGGATTTAAGATTGGTTAGTTCCGGGTTCAAGTTTGAGTTCCTCTACATACTTTCGTTTGGCCAAATATGTTAACCTGTTTCAGTGTCTTCGTCTTTAAAAATGGGGATATAAGAATTCCTTCCTCAAAAGGTTATTATGCAGATTCAGTGAGATAATGCATGCAATTAAATTTTATCATTTAAGAGTATAAGGTCCTGGGGGGATGTAAGTTGTGAAGAAATTGGAAGAAATTGACCCAAACTGGATTTACAGTCCTTCAATCCTGATTCCTCTTTTATAATCCTTATCTCTACTAATACATCTTTTAGATGCTTGTCAAGAACAGATATTATTTCCTTTTCTGAGCTAAGTATAATTTGGTTCTTTTAAAATAAGCAATGAGAAGAAAATTTCAGAGCAGCAATAATGGTAGAACATGTTACATAGGGATTAAATAAGAAAATGCATGGAAAGTGGAAAATAAACTAATAGTAACAAAATAAATCTCTGCCTATTTCTAGATAATGGAAGCAGTGAGAACTCTTCTCTCTTTTGAACTAATTAAGTATCTAGTCATGCCCCAAGAGCTTGACCACAAATTGTGGGGAAAACTTCATGTCCTACTCCTCTTCCCTCAAAAAAACAAAGTGTGGTAAAACTGCCACCAGTCATAACTGCAAGAACAACCCGCAGCGGTGCCTTCAGCTCAGATCATGATCCCAGGATCCTGGGATCGAGCCCGCATTGGGCTTCCTCCTCAGCGGGGAGCCTGGTTCTCCCTCTCCCTCTGCTGCTCCCCCTGCTGGTGTGCCCTCTCTCTCTCTCTCTCTCTCTCTCTCTCCCTCTGTCAAATAAGTAAAATCTTAAAAAACAAACAAACAAAAAGCATCACCACCGGTAATACTAACAATAACTTCCATCTTTTGAGCACTTACTGCTGTGTGCCAGATACTTATGTGCTTTACTTTCTAAATGTGGCACAGTCGCTCTCTGAGCTAGGAATTTTGGTCCACATGTACCCCCGGAGATGAAGACACAGAGTAGAAAGAGGTTAATTTGGCCAATAGCTCCTAAATGTCAGAGTCTAGATTAGAAGAGAGAGCCTGATTCCAGAGTTCCTGAAGAGAAATAAAACTTGCAGAGTTGGGCAGCCCACAACCCAAATTACTAGATGCATAGAAGCTAATAGGCTTATTTTAAAATGTAAATCCAATCATGTTATTCTTTTGAATCATTTGAGATGCCAGTTAAAAGGGCAGATTACCAGGCCTATATCAAGCTTCTGAATCTGATCTCTAGGATTAGTACTAGGAATCTGAATTCTCAATAAATTTTCCTTAGGAATTTATACACAATACAAGATGTGACTTTGGAAACTCCAGATCAAGAGGATCAAATTCAAACTTTTTATTTTGGAACAAAATCCAATATCTTGAGCCTACCACAAAATAGATGTTTAATAAATGCTTGTGGGGAAAAAATATCCCAAGGAATCAGGGAGGGGAAGAGGTGGAGAAGGTAGGTCTGACTGCTTAAATTCTAGATAAAATTAAGGCTTAAGACAGAAATAAGAAGAATAGACTAGATACCCTACAGAAATTCTGCACATATTAATTCCAGTCTGCTTTCTGCTTTGTTTTTCTTTCTCCAAAATTGATATAGCCCTTGAAAAACAAATGCAATGATTAACTGTCAATTAACTATTTCACTTTTTATTTTTATTTTTATTTTAAAGATTTTCTTTATTTGAGAGAAAGAGAGAGAGAGAGAATATAAGCAGTGGGGAGGGGTAGAGGGAGAAGCAGACTCCACAGAGCAGGGAGCCTGATGCCAGACTGGATCCCAGGACCCTGGAACATGACCTGAGCCGAAGGCTTAGAAGCTTAACCAACTGAGCCACCCAGGTGCCCGTTAGCTATTTCACTTTTTAATGCCTTTCATTCTTTCCCTCTTTTTATCACACCTTTCTCTGCTTACATTGGCATGTGAACTGGTTGTTCTGGTCAAATCGGTTTGGATGGAAGCATTAATTTATAGGAGCACAGCTTGCTTTGAGGTCCTTCAAAGCCATGCATAGTCACACATGAACAAAAGTAGTGGCTGTGGGGCGCCTGGGTGGTGCAGTCGTTAAGCATCTGCCTTCGGCTCAGGGCGTGATTCCAGCATTCTGGGATCGAGCCCCACATCAGGCTCTTCTGCTGGGAGCCTGCTTCTTCCTCTCCCACTCCCCCTGCCTGTGTTCCCTCTCTCACTGGCTGTCTCTGTCAAATAAATAAATAAAATCTTTAAAAAAAAAAAAAAAAAGTAGTGGCTGCACATCTGTATTCCAGTTAGCCCACAGCATTTTTTAGATGTTCCTGGAAATTTAGCCTGAACACTGCTTCAGAAAGACTGGCACAATTTAAATCCAAACTTACCCAAGTAAGAAGTCTCCTAATGATGGTTTTTGAAGAGCAGTTTCAGACTCACAGTAAAATTGAGAGTAAGGTACAGAGATTTCCCATGTACCCCCTGCCCTCACACATGCAGAAAGCCTTCCTCATCAACATCCCCCACCAAAGCGGTACATTTGTTACAACTGATGAACCTATGTTGACATTATCACACAGAGTCCATAGTTTAGATAAGGGTTCATTTTTGGTATTGTACATTCTATGGGTTTGGACAAATGTACTTATCACTATAGTATCATATGGAGTAGTTTCACTGCCTTAAAAATCCCATGCTTCACCTATTCTCCCTTCTCCCACCTCTAACCCCTGGCAACCATGGACATCCAGATGGCTACCAGAATGAAAAGGTGCTCAACATCACTCATCATCAGGGAAATGCAAATCAAAACTATAATGAGCTAACAACTTACACTTGTCAGAATGGCTAAAATTAACAACACAGGAAACAACAGATGTTGGCAAGAATGTGGAGAAAGGGGAATCCTCTTACACTGTTGGTGGGGATGCAAACTGGTGTAGCCACTCTGGAAGACAGTATGGAGGTTCCTCAAAAAGTTAAAAATACAACTACCCTATGATCCAGCAACTGTACTACTAGGTATTTACCCAGCAACTGTACTACTAGGATACAAAAATACTTGAAGGGATACGTGCACCCCAATGTTTACAGCAGCATTATCAACAATAGCTAAATTATGTAAAGAGCCCAAATGTCCATTGGCCAATGAATGGATAAAGAAGAGGTGATATATACATATATTATGGAATATTACTCAGCCATAAAGAAGAATGAAATCTTACCATTTGCAATGACATGCTTCACCTATTCCTCCTTCTTCCACCTCTAACCCCTGGCAACCATGGATCTTTTTACTGTCTTCATACTTTTGCCTTTTCTAAATGTCTTCTTTGGAAAAATGTCTATTCATGTCTTCTGCCCATTTTTTAACTAGATTGCTTTTTTTTTTGAGTGTTGAGTTTTATAAGTTCTTTGTAGATTTTGGATAGCAACCCTTTCTCAGATACGTCATTTGCAAATATCTCCTCCCATTCCAAAAGATGCCTTTTAGTTTTGTTAATTGTTTCCTTCATTGTTCAGAAGATTTTTATCTTGATTAAGTCCCTATGGTTCATTTTTGCTTTTGTTTCCCTTGCCTCAGGAGACATATCTAGAGAGAAATTGCTATGGCTGATGTCAAAGAGGTTACTGCCTATGTTCTCCTCCAGGATTTTGATGGTTTCCTTTCTCATATTTAGGCCTTTCATCCATTTTGCATTTATTTTTGTGTATGGTGTAAGAAAGTGGTCCAGTTTCATTCTTCTGCATGTGGCTGTCCAGTTTTCCCAAAACCATTTGTTGAAGAGACGGTCTTTTTCCCATTGGATATTCTTTCCTGTTTTGTTGAAGAATAGTTGATCATATAGTTATGGGTCCACTTCAGAGTTTTCTCTTCTGTTCCATTGATCCATGTATCTGTTTTTGTGCCAGTACCATACTGTCTTGATGACCACAGCTTTTCAACATAACATGAAGTCCAGAATCATGATGTCTCCAGCTTTGCTTTTCTTTTTCAAGATTGCTTTGGCTATTCAGGGTCTTTTGTGGTTTTAGGATTGTTTGTTCTAGCTCTGTGCAAAATGCTGGTGGTATTTTGATAGGGATTTCATTAAATATCTAGATTGCTTTGAGTAGTATGGATATTTTAACAATATTTGTTCTTCCAATCCATGAACATGGAATGTTTTTCGATTTCTTTTTGTCTTCTTCAACTTATTTCATCAATGTTCTATATTTTTCAGAGTACAGATTTTTACCTCTTTTTTAGGTTTATTCCTAGGTATCTTATTATTTTTGATACAATTGTAAATGGGATCAATCCTTGGTTTCTCTTTCTGCTGCTTCATTATTGGTGTATAGAAATGCAACATGGGGCCTGGGTGGCTCACTCGGTTAAGCGTCTGCCTTCGGCTCAGGTCATGATCTAGGGGTCTTAGGACTGAGCCCCGCAATGGGCTCCCTGCTCAGCAGGGAGTCTGCTTCTCCTTCTCCCTCTCTCTTGTGATCTCTTTTGCTCTCACTCTAATAAATAAAAATAGAATCTTCAAAAAAAAAAAAAAAGAAATGCAACAGATTTCTGTACATTGATTTTGTATCCTGCAACTTTGCTGAATTCATGTATCAGTTTTAGCAATTTTTTGGTGGTCTTTTGGGTTTTCTACATACAGTATCAAGTCATCTGCAAAAAAGTGGAAGTTTGACTTCTTTCTTGCCATTTTGGATGCCTTTTGTTTCCTTTTGTTGTCTGGTTGCTGAGGCAAGGACTTCCAGTACTATGTTAAGTAACAGTGGTGAGAGTGGACATCCCTGTCATGTTCCTGACCATAGGGGAAAAGTTCTCAATTTTTCCTCATTGAGGATGATATTAGCTATGGGTATTTTGTATATGGCCTTTATGATGTTGAGATATTTTCCCTCTATCCCAACTTTGTTGGGGGATTTTATCAAGAATGGATGCTGTATTTTGTTGAATGCTTTTTCTGCATTTATTGAGAGGATCATATGGTTCTTACTCTTTCTTTTATTAGTGTGGCATATCACACTGATTGATTTGCAAATATTGAAGCACCTCCGAAGCCCAGGAATAAATCCCACTTGATTGTGGTGAATGATTCTTTTAATGTACTGTTGGATTTGATTTGCTAGTATCTTGTTGAGAATTTTTGCATCCATGTTCATCAGGGATATTGGTCTGTACTTTTCTTTTATAGTGGGCTCTTTGGTTTTAAAATCAAGGTAATGCTGGAAGTTTGGAACTTTTCCTTCCATTTCTATTTTTGGGAACAGTTTGAGAAGAATAAGTATTAACTCTTCTTATTTTTAAAAAGATTTTGTTTGTTTATTTATTTATTTATTTATCTATTTATTTATTTGAGAGAGAGAGAGTTTGTGAGCAGGGGGGAGGAGCAGAGGGAGGAGGAGAGAATCTCAAGCAGACTCCCCACTGAGCATGGAGCTCAACGAGGAACTCGAACTCACAACCCTGAGATCATGACCTGACCCAAAATCAAGAGTCAGAGGCTTCATCAACTGAGCCATCCAGACACGCCAGTACTAAGTTTTTTTAAATGCTTGGTAGAATTCCCCTGTGAAGCCATCTGGCCCTGGACTTCTATTTTTGGGGAGATTTTTTTACTACTGATTAAATTTCTTTGCTGGTGATTGGTCTGTTCAAGTTTTCTATTTCTTCCTGTTTCAGTTTTGATAGTTTATATGTTTCTAGGAATTTATCCCTCTCTTCCAGATTGCCCAGTTTGTTGGCATATAATTTTTCACAGTATTCTCTTATAATTGTTTGTATTTCTGTGGTGTTGGTTATGATCGCTCCTTTCATTCATGATTTTATTTATTTGGATCCTTTCTCTTTTCTTCTGGATAGGTCTGGCTAGGGGCTCATCAATTTTATCAATTTCTTCAGAGAACCAGCTCCTGGTTTCATTGATCTGTTCTATGGGTTTTCTTTGGTTGTTGTTGTTTCTGTATCATTTATTTCTGTTCTAATCTCTATTATTTCCTTTCTTCTGCTGGCTTTAGGCTTCATTTGCTGTTCTTTTTCTAGCTCCTTTAGTTGTAAGGTTAGGTTGCATATTCGAGATTTTTCTTTCTTCTTGCAGTTGGCCTGCATTTCTATATACTTTGCCCTTATGACTGCTTTTTCTCCATCCCAAAGGTTTTGGACCATCAGGTTTTCATCTGATCTGCTGCTTGGTCCACACTATGGTCAAAAAATTATTAGCTTTAAATATTCATGTATTACTTATAGCTTCAGCCAAACAGAGAAAATGATTCCCAGTCTGATTCCTGAATTCCAAGTCCTGGGGGAGGTGACTTGGAACTTATTCCTATTCCTACTTCACTCTCCTTAGCTGTGGCCAGAAGATAACTGTAACATTATACAAAAATGGCTAGCAATAGCTGTGTATCTGAGGGGCGGTTAAGGGCAGTTGAGTGCTGGAGCAGTCATAATGACCTACAAGAGCCAATTGTTAGATTTTCAGAAATTCTGGAAGCTGGTTGTTAAATACAGGGATTATTAAAAATTAGATTTATATAAAGTGATAAGTATATTATATTAAAAACAAAAGTAACAAATTTCAAAACTGGTCACTTCCTAATTTTTTCAACCAAAATTTAATATCTATGTTCTTGAGTTTATCTACATTTACATCTATTACATCTGCAGAGTGGAAATAATATATATGTTACTGCATACTTCTCAACTCTGTATTCAGTATTGTGATGTCACATTTACAGCTTGAAATAGGTCATGGTGGGAGTATTAACACCAGAGAAATTGTCAAAAACTACAAAGAAGGTTTTTTTCCTTTTGGAGAACTGGTTGTTAAGTATTTACCAGCTCACCACTGGTTAAAGGAGTCAAAATACCCTTTACTCTACTACTTATTACTTCTGTAGTAGAAGATGAAGTTCCTTCAAACTGGCTATAACACAATTGATTCCAATACAATAGTTTCTTCTATGATTTTTGATATTCTACTCAAGTTACAAAAAAACTGAGTATGTACCCTGGTTAGCATGATTTAAATTTAATTGTTTATGAAGCTTCAAAGACACCCACATCCAAATGTATTCTTTATGGTAGAATTCATTCTTCAAATGATTGACTTACGACAATTTTTTAATATCATCAGTGGCAGTAAAGGATAGAGGTTAAGGGCACAGGTCCTGGAATCAGAAAAGGCAGGTTCAGACTCTAGTTCTGCAATATACTAGCCATGAGCTTCTATCTAGCAAACTGTAAAATAAAGGTTAAATGATAGTGCATGTAAAGCATTTTTTTATAGTGCTTGGCACCTAATCATTAGTAAATTTTGAATTGTTGTCTCAGGACAGTATTGTTCATGTATCAATTGTTTTCATATCTAGTTTCCCTAACACTCCCAACACACATGTACGTGTACAAAACTCTCACCCATGTACTACCCATAGCCTCGGTATAATGGGCCTGTACTCAGTTTAGATTTTCAAGTTAGAATCTCATTTACTGAAAAAAAAAAAAAGCATTTTTGATTTTGTTTTCATGTTTGCATTCAACAAATAATGGTTGAACAGCTCCTTGTTTAGCACTATAGGAGGATAAAGCTGTCGATCACATAAGGATCATACTTTTCTAATTTTTCAAAAGATTTTAAAAATTGTTTACCATTTATTTTTATAAACACTTTATAAAGAACTATACCATTTTGGCACTTGAAGTAGATGCATCCCAATTTTGGTTCAAAAAATAAAAAGGTGGTTTTAAGGCTAAATTACTGCTCACCCAGAGGTGACTATGCGTTTGGATACAAGTAGCCACAAGGAGAACAGCAAGTGTCATAGGACTATAGAGCAGGCAGTTGTCACTTGAGGCAAACCGGGTGATATCTCAAAAAAAAAGTGATACTAAATAGTTTTTCTTTATACGAGGTATACATACTTAAAGAACATTTATTAAAATTAAAGAAAAGTATAAAGAATATGTCAGTTAGGAAGCATGATGGATTCCTTATACAGAGCACGGAGGTACCCAATACATAGACTTTTAGGCAAGTGCCACAAAAAATAAATAAATAAATAAACAACTGGAACATAATTTAGGATACAAAAAATAGCTCTGATTATTTCACAGGTTTTACTGACTTAATCACAAATACCTCTCAGAAGTGGAAATTACTTGTTTCCTTCTCTTAGAATCAATCCATCATTATGGGGAGTTAGGGTTGATTTTTTTTTTTTTTTTACTTTGACTCCTCTTCATCCCACAAACAGCATTTTTGCCTTCTGTTCTTGACCCCATTGTCTTTTTTTTTTTTTAATTCACGGCCTCTGGTTTATTTATCTGTTTCTGCCTACTTTACCGTTTTTTTTTTTTAATTGAGATATAATTGACATATAACACTGTATTAGTTTTGGGAGTACAACATAATGATTTGATATATGTATATATTATGAAACGATTACCATAATAAATTGAGTTAACATCCATTACCACATATAGTTACAAATTTTTTCCTAGTGATGAGAACTTTTAAGCTCTCTCAGAAACTTTTAAAAATGCAATATGGTATTATTAAATATAGTCACCATGATGTATATTTCATTCCCAGGACTTATTTATCTTCTGACTGGAAGTTTTTACCTTTTAATTACCTATCCTTAGTTTGCCTAACCTCCCATGCCTTGCCTTTGGCAACCATCAATCTGCTTTCTATATTTATAAATTCAGCTTATAAATTTTTTTGAATTTTATTTTTATTTCTTTTATTTTTTATTTTTTTTTAAGTAGGCCCAGTGTGGAGCCTAACGTGAGGCTTGAATTCGTGACCCTGAGATCAAGACCTGAATTAAGTTCAAGAGTCAGATGCTTAACTGACTGAGCCACCCAGGTGCCTGGGGTTCAGCTTTTTTTTTAGATTCCACATATAAATGATATCATACAGTATTTGTCTTTCCCTGTCTGACTTATTTTATTTTAATTAGCATAATGTCCTAAAAGTCCAACCGTGTTGTTGTACATGGCAGGATTTTCTTTTATACAGCTGAATAATATTCCACTGTACACACACACACACACACACACACACACACACACACACCATATTTTCTTTATCCATTCATTAATCCATGGACACTTTGGTTGTTTTTCCACCTTGGCTATTATAAATAATGCTGCAATGAACATAGAGGCACAGATATCTTTTCAAAATACTATTTTTATTTTTTTCAGATAAATAACTAGAAGTGGAATTGCAGGATCATATGGTAATATTAATTTAATTTTTTGAGGAACCTTCATACTGTTTTCCATAGTGGCTGCACCAGTTTGCATTCCCACCAACAGCGCACAGGGGTTCCCTTTTCTTCACATCTACCCAACACTTGTTATCTTTCTTTTTGATGATATCTGTTCTAACAGGTGTCATTGTAGTTTTGACTTGCTTTCCTGATGATCAATGACGCTGAACACATTTTCATGTACCTGTTGGCTATTTGTACATCTTCTTTTGGAAAAATGTGTGTTCAGTCCTCTGCCTATTTTTATTGGATTGCGTTTTCTTTCTTTTTTCTTTTTCTTTCTCTTTCTTTCTTTCTTCCTTTTTTCTTTCTTTTTTTTCTTTCCCTCTCTTTCTTTTTCTTTCTCTGCTCTTGAGTTGTATGAGTTTTTAAATATATTTTGAAGGTTAACTCCTTATCAGATATATGATTTTCCTATTCCATAGGTTGCCTTTCACTTTGTTGATAGTTTCCTTTACTGCACAGAAACTTTTTCAGTTTGATGTAGTCCCACTTGTTTTTGTTTTTGTTGCCAAATCCAAAAAGTCATCGTCAAGATGAATGTCAAGGAGCTTACCCCTATGTTTCTTCTAGGATTTTTATGGTTCGGGTCTTACATTCAAGTCTTTAATCCATTTTGAGTTGATTTTTGTGTATGGTGTAAAATAGGTGACCAGTTTCATTCTTTGGCACATGGATATCCAGTTTTCCTAGCACCATATATTAAAGACAGTATCCTTTCCCTGTTTTGTTGTTGTTGTTGTTTTGTTTTGTTTTTCTTTTTTAAGAGTAACAAATGTTTATTCAGAAATGGATAAATAACACAAAGTCTCCTTCCTTATTGCCTCTTCCTCTCCTTTTGAACAAAAGAGACACAGATGGGAAATGTAGGAGAGTGATAGGTAGAGAGGGACACAAGACAGACCACATTCTCTTCTCCGTTTCCCATGATGACATCCTGTTGAGCAGAGGAGAAAAACAAGCTTCAGCCCCCAATGTATCATACGGCTATCCAGAGGACAATGTCCAGATGGCCAGGCAGCTGCAGCTGGACTCAATGAAACTCTGTAATAAACAGAGTGGCCTGGCATGGGAATAGGATGGGGAAGGGAGGGTAAACCATGCAAGCAATGTATTCACTGTCCCTTCTTGAAACAAAATCCAAGCAGTGATCCAACTGCCCCCAATACCTGAGAGACCCGGTCTGACTGTTCTATGGGTGCTCTCTTTGGCCAAGAGGGGGAAAGAGTAGGAGGAATGTCTTCCAGCTGCTAAAGAGAACTAAATTTGTACCCATTCAAATGGGAAGAAGGGAATAAAGGGGCATTTTTTTTGTTTTTAAAGAACTAAAAAATAGAGCACCATCAGGCCCATTCCTTGGATTTCCCAGACCTGGGCAACCTCAGAGCTGGAGGACTGAGCTGGGATTAAATCCTGGGTCTTTTCTGCTTCACAGAATTAATTCTGTGGAAACATAAGTTTCTAGGTTTTTCTTTGCTGGGCTAGCCCAAGCAGGTCATGAGAGGCTCTTAGTACCTCAAGTCCCTTTTACTTTTAGGCTTCTGCCTTTCACACTTGCTACTGGTTTTGTAGCACTCCCTGAATCCTGCTCCCCAACTCGCTCCAGCTCTGCCAACCTGGATTCCCATTACAGCCCCAACAAACAAGCAGGAGACTGAGAATGACACTGGGGAATGACACTGGCATTCAGGGGCTGTCCTTGGGTTCTATAGGCTCTATCTCCAAGTACACTCTATGAAGCATTTGGGCTTCAACATAGGAGTTTGGGGGAACACAGTTCTACCCATAGCACTACATTAGGCTAGAATGAGCAAATTAAGGGTGGAGTTATCAGAAACCAGATAAGATATCTATATAGTGTTGACTGCTAGGAATTGGGGCCATGGATAGAGGGACAAAGCCAACCTCTGGTAATCCTATAGGGAGGGAATCATGAAAATCAACAGTTAACCCTCACTTTCTTCCTACTTTCAGATCTGCTTGTGCCTCCCATTGTTTGAACTCAACGAAAACCATGGAAGCGACTCAATTGGGCAGTCTATATGAATCAGCTTTCTAAGGTACAGAGCAGGGCAGAGAGTGTGAAAAATGGGTCAGGGCAGCCAGAGATATACAGCTCATTCCTATACCAAGATGCTATCAAGAGAAGGAAAGGGGGGGGGGAAGCAAAAAAACCCTAAAAGACTAAGCATTTACTTAGAAGAAACTTACCTACTCGGTAAGATAAAGATAACAATAATGCCTCATGGGGTTGTTGGATGGATTAAGTTAGGTAAAATATAGCCAGCATGCAGATTACTTGCACAGTCAGTACTCTGTAAATGCCAGCTACTGGTATTATTGAGAAGTAACCAGAACAACTTTGGAAGCCCAGAATTCCTTAAATATCCTAGGAGTAGATAATTATTTTTTAAAAGCTCTGTTTTTTTTTTTAAATACTTATATTTTGAAAATCTGTTTCCTATTTCAAGAATTGAACCAATATAATTTTGTTAAAGGAGGCAAGGCTACCTTCTGTGGTACACAAAAAAAAATAAAGGAAACTTGATCCAGAAGAAAAGGTTCAGGTACCTGGTTTCAAATCATAAGATTAATACATTTCCAAATGTAAGAATACCCGGTAATATTTAAGTAGTATTCTTACTTTTATTGACTTTTTTCAATTTAAAAATTTACTTATTGTTATAATAAATAGTTAACTCACAAGCTGAGTGGTGCAGAATACATTTTTAAATATGTTTAATGATTTCCATCAACGTATTTTTAGATCTTTATAAACCTACTTCAGATGGGTTCAGGACATTCCCTCTCTAACCTCTTGATTGTGTTATTTTATAAAAAGATCTCATCCTTGGGAGGCATGAATGAAGATTATTTTCAGTTACTGCTTAGCTCTGATAGGATAATCACGGATTAGGGAAAATGGCATTTTGATATCTCCTCATTTTTTGGGGGGGTGTTTCTCTTGCTCTTTCTCTAAAATTATTAAAGAAAATCTCAGATATATTTTTAAGAAAGTAGAGAGGAGAGTATGTCTGTCTATGTAGGTGTCACCCGTTTTCAACTTATAAGCAGGTGTGTTTCATAACTAACCCCACATATAACCCCTGCTCTTATCTAGATTATTTTGAAGAAAATTCTAGATACCCTTTCATTTCATCTGTAAATACTTTAGTATGTGTCATGAAACTATAAGAATTCTTTTTTAAACATAACTTACAACTAAAAAAAATCAAAAGCAAGTTTTTAAAATCATCATTCACTCACTTTTTGAAGTTTGTTGATAGGTATATGTCAGTATGAGTATGTGTTTGTATGTGTACTCATGTATTCAAATAAGCATCTAAAGAAGGTCCAAGGTACTAGTTTCATAGAACTGCTATAACACAGTACTGCAGCTGACTTAAAGCAATAGAAATTTATTCTCATAGTTCCGGAGGCTAGAAGTCTGAAATCAAGGGGTGGACAGTGTCATGCTCTTTCTGAAACCTGTAGGGGAGAATCTTTCTTTGGCTCTCTTAGCTTCTGGTTTTTGCCTATTATCCTTGGAGTTCCTTGGCTATATCACCCAACCTCTGTCTCTGTTGTCACAAGTTTCCTTGTGTGCCTCCATCACTATGTCTCTTTTCTTCTTGTAAGAACACCAGTCATACTGGGTTAAAGGCACACCCTACTTCACTATTACCTCATTTTAATGAATTACATATGAAACAACACTGTATCCAAATAAGATTATATTCTGAGGTGTTTCAGGTTAGGTCTTCAACATATTCTTTTGGGGACACAATTCACCCTATAACATCCATGTACTATAATTGGCTTATTTTTTTTACATTGCTTATACGTTTACTTTAATGTATAGATTATTCACTCCTGTAGTTTCCTACTGCCTGGCTTTTGCTAATGGTATTTGTATGGATTGCTTAAAATATTCACCTGTGCTTTGCCTATTTCCTAGAGCATGATTTTTCAGCATTAGCACTACTGGCATCTGGGTAAGACAGTTCTTTGTTGGTGGGTAGGGTGTACGTGTGTGGGGGGGTGCAGTTTTATAGACTTGTGTGCCTTATAGGATGTTTAACAGCATCCCTGGCCTCGACCCACTCTGAGCTACTCGTACTTCTGTTGGGCCAACCATAAATTTCTCCAAAAATTGCCAAATGTTCCCTGGGCACAGAATTATACCTGGTTGAAAACCACTGACAAACGTTTTCCTGGGTTTAGTGTTTTGGCAAGATTATTTCGTAGATAATGTTATGTATTTCCATCAACAGGCATATAAAATCTGATTGTCTTTCTGATACATAAATTAGCAGCCTTTAATAATGATTGCCTTGATCTGTATTTCATTAATAGCTGTAAAATGGCAATGTCCTAGTTTTATCATTACTTCACCCTGGCCATGTATTAGCTGGAATACTTCCATAGAGAAACTTTCCTTCAACAACTATTTGCTTTGTAACCCCAAGATACAGTTCTAATTGGAAAAACAAGATCAATGATGATTTCTCTGTTTACCAGTTTTCAAAATAACTTGTTCCCTAGCATCATCCAAAGAGGACTGATGGTTTTTTTTTTTTTAACTATTATGGAATTTGTGGATTGAAACATAATCTAATGCAGTTTTCTCTTTACAGATGCTCAAAATGTCTCATATCTGGTTATTGGGAGCCACTTTAGTTAGCAACTCTTCTGAGTCATTTTGACAGGATCCTAGCATTCTTTCATTACCACTTTCTGATATGACAAGATGTCCTAGGTTCATATTGTATCTTTGCATTCCCTTTATCAATATTCTTCAAAATTTGGGACTGAGTCTTATTTACTCCTCACCCTATATAACCTTTCCAGGGAGAAAGATTCCAACTACCCTCCCCCCACAGTCCCCAGAATCCAGACAAATTTCAATCAGTAATATTTGCCAGGGTAAGGCAACTGAGAGGGGTGATGGAGGCCATGTCTCATCGAAAAATGTTAATCAAAGCATTACACTTCAACAAAAACACACAAACACAGTGTTGGTTCAAGATCAGCAGGCGCCAATTTGCAACCTGTATTATATAACCTAGCCTTGGCCTGATTTAATGTTGAATATTGTGGAAAATATGTTTCAGAGACTCCAGATTTTATTGTCGTCCTCTGAGGAGTGCTGATCACTTTGAACTTGTGTATGCTTGGTTTTACATTTCATAGGCATGAATCTTTAGAGAGGCCAAGGTGTTTTCCCTTCCTGTCCTACAGTGGGCTCAACCTCAAAATTCTGTCTCGTCTCAAGTATTGTACTGCTTTTGTTTCAGGCTAGGTCCTGATTATGCCCTTACTCCTAAGATATGGCCTGTTCTTCAAACACTATCTCAGTCATTTGTGCTCTCGTTATCTGGGCTCCAGATCATTGGCACTCTCCTTACATCCTTGACCATATCACGGCCTCTTTCTCCTTCAGAGCCTTTGTATGTGCTATTCTCTGTCTGGAAGACTCTTACCTCCAACTTTTACTAGGTATCAGTCTCAACTTCACCTCCTTAACAAGGCCTTCACTAGTTTTTCCACATAAAAAGCTCCCCTCCCCAATCCTGCCTCACCATAACAGCCTCTTACTTGTTTCTTTCATAGAATTCATCATGATTTTTAATTTGTTTACTTATGCCTTATCTCCCTAACTAAAATATAGAGTTGAACTCCTTGAAGAAACTAGATTCTATACTAAATGAATTTAACCCCAGAGCCTGTAATATATTTGGACTGAATAGGAATTTAATAAATATTAGCTGACTGAATTAATAAATGAGTAGAACATTATATAATGCTTTTCTTGATTCAGTCTTTTCTTACCTAACCATTGAATATCAACCTGAATCGAACCAGGGCGGCTCTACCACCTAGGACCTTTTTTTTTTTTCCTGAAAAACATCCTTCAACACACCGTCTTTGCCCTTTCTCCCTTTCACCTAGACTAATAATAGTCTTTCAGTTTTCAAGTAGGCTTAATTTTCCCTTCACCAGAAAGCTTTCTTTGACTCTATTCTGTACCCCACCCCCCAGTCTGAGTGATGTGCCCCTGAAAGTTCCAATTATATTCTAAGTTTATTTGAGGCACTATTATCAATTGGGTGGGGGCTGGGGGTAAATTGCCTGGGCTTGAGCCATGTTACTACTACTCATGACCTTGGGCACTTTAATTTTGTATTACTTCACTTTCCCTTTATGTAAAATAAATCTAGTAATATAATCTAATTGGTTTTTTGAAGATGAAATCAGATTGTATAGGTCAAATACTCAGAACAGTACCTGGCACACAGTAAAAACACGCAATTATCAGCTATTACTATTACACACGAATTTTCTGTTAATTTGTTCCTTCCATATATTATACTGGAAAATTCCTTAAAGGCAGAAATACTGCTGTTTACTCTTCATTCCTAAGCATCTGATACATAGCTGGGTTTTGTATTACCTGTTTTTCCTTCCTCTTTCTCCTGCAGGCCCTCCTTAAACTCTTTCCGCTGATTTTAGCTAGGTCTCAATTTGTTACAATGGCCAGCACACTCTAGACTATTTGTCTTTCTTTGAACATGCTGTTTTTTATATAACAATGTTACCTTTTCTTCCCTTCAAAATTTCCTTCCTTTTTAAACTCGGTTACCGAACAGTGAAGCAAAACGACATTTTCATTCCTTTGGACAATGAACTTTCTGAAAGTTTCCTTGCAGATTTTACCATATTGTGTAGTTAGTCACTTTTACATTTTTGGTCACTTCTGTAGTTGCAGTTTCTCAATACTCTGTTAATCAACTGTGTACCCCAGCGCCTCGATAAATGTTTAAACCAAATTTGCTGTTACATAAATTACAAAGCTATACTAAAATACAATTGAACTTCCCCAATTAACAACAAAACTAGTACGCTTTTGTGACAAGTGAGCGGGCTGCATCCTGCGCTGCCTTTGGCTAAGCCTAGGGCACCAACTAAGAAAGGGTATCTGGCAACCAGTACAAAGTGGCGGCTGCAAAGGGACCGGCCCAGACTTATCCTAAATCTCCGGTTTCCAGAATCGGATTAGGAGTTCCACGGAACAACCGGAAGCATTTTTTTCGCTGAGGAAGGTCCGTCAGTAGGCTTTTCTGGCGAGAAAATAAGCTGTAACTTCCACGACCCAATCACTGAAAACGAGACTCACGCGGGGTACATCCGGGATGTGGGAGACGGAGCGACGTGCTGACGTTATCACGTTTCCCTTGACCGCCCCGCTTCCCCGCCCCGCTTCCCCGCCTCTCTCCGCACTGTGACGCTCCCAGGGAGGAACGGAGCGTAAACAGCGCAGGGCATTTCGGGAGCTGGATTGTTTCGCGCAGGAAGCGGGCTCCATTTTAGCGCCGCCCGCCGTTGCCATCTGTTTCCCTTCCCTCCCCTTACCCCCTCCCGTCCCCAAACCCCAACGGGAAGGCTGGGCCTAGGGCGCCAGAGGTTGCAGTGAAAGGAGGAAAGGAGAAAAGGGAGAAAGGGAAGAAGCGGGAAGAAAGAGCGTGAGTCGAGAAGGGTGAGCGGTAGAGGCCGAGGTGCGAAGCGCGCAGCCCAGCGGCCGGACTGACGGACGTGCCCGTGCTACGGCTGCCGCGGCTGCGGCGCCCGCGCGAGTCGCGTCGAAGCGGCGGCGGCGGCAGCAGCAGCAGCAGCAGCAGCGGAAACAGGAGGGGAGCAATGGCGGCCGACAGCCGGGAGGAGAAAGGTTAGTGCGGAGAAAGGTGACGGGTGGAGGCGACACTTTGGAGTGGGTCGGTGGAGCCGTGGTCGTTGTTGCTGGGTGGGGGTTGGGGAGGTTAGCTCGTCCCGCGCGGAGCCGATCCTTCCCATCCGAGACACTGGACTCACTGGAAGAAACTAGGCCTGCCCTTGCGTCCTCGATCTCCGTTTGACCTAGCACTTCATCTCGCCTAGGGTTGGTTGGTTGGTTGGTTGGTTGGTGTGTGTGTGTGTGTGTGTGTGTGTGTGTGTGTGTTTAATCCTATTCCCCTCTTCACTTTACGTTTAGCAGTCCTGGGCGCGGCTGAGAAGGCCCGTTCTGAGTGGCAGGCCCTTAGGTTTATTTCCTGGAAGGATTATGCGGATGTAATGCGTATTTTCAGAACGACTCCTTATTTTAGGCAAAATTTCGAAAACCATTAATGCCACCATCAAAACGATGGCAGTCTAGTAAGTGACCATATTTAAGAAGTTGTATCGGTGGATTAGTAATTTCGAGAAATATCTACAAGTAATTTATGGCTTTTCCTGTTAAATAGGCAAAGTGGCAAGAATTGCCCGTTTAGTTCCTCGAATACTTATTTTGGAAAACGTGTTTGAAAAGATACTTACATGATTTAGGATTGGCAAAAAAAATCCTGGCCACCATTCTGTTAGAAACACATTGTGCTAGTACCCAAAGGGTACAACCGGCAACAAACGGGTGTAATTTATAGAGAGCTGGAGGAATAACATTACAGCGAAATGCAGGAAGGAGTGATGTTGGCAGAATAGAAGGAATGTCATGTCTCTTGAAATGCCGCCCTCCCAGGCCCTACAGATACTAAAGAATATCCTGGATCAGTACCCGTCTGGAGAGTAGTCTAGATTAGATCCTGTCTTTAGGGTTTTCTCTCACTTCAAGATTACCATGATAGTTTCGGAAAGGTTATAGTTGATAAAAATATGGCACAGCTGCTGCTCTGTATCTCACAGATCTGTTCTTCTGTGTGGCTAATTAACTTGGAGGTGGGGATTTGTTAAATGGATTCTAGGGTCAAGTTGCATTAGGCCTATGATCTCTTTAATTTTTCTCTTTAAGAGAAAAAAGAGCCTTCATGCTTCAGTAAACTGCTCTAGGATAGGGACAAGCTTGGGAAGTGGTGTGTGTGGGAATATGTTTAAGATATTGCTGCTGTGTTAAAGCAATTCAACCATTAGGTTGTAGTTTGATTTACCTTCCTTAAATCTTAAAAACAAAACAAAACTCTCCCATTTTGAGAAGTGCTAAAGGGATGTAAACTTCAGGTTACATGGTGTTAGTGACAAAAAGAAACTGCTTTTAATTTGTAGTAAAGTCAGTTATTAAAATAGATGATTTTAATCAATAAAAATTAAGTCAACATTTGATTGTATCAGAGTGTAAGCTGTGAGATGTGTGTATGGGAGTGAGTGGTGGGTGAAGTAAACCAAATTACAAAATGAGTAAAAGTCAAGTACTTTCCAAGAATTCATTGTTGAAATGAACATAGTTGTTAAGTCAGTAATAGACACAGTAATGTACATTGTGGAAGAAAAGTAGTTTATGTTTTAAAAATTGTTTTAGAAATGGATGTAGTGATGAAAGTGCAGTCCAAATACATAAACCTTGTAACTATTCTTAGGGACTTCTAATGCCACCTATTAGCAATACTTAGGATAAGTTGTCCAACTTTTGAAAGATCTCACATTTGTATAGTTTTAAAAAATTAACTTAATTTCCGTAGTTGAGTTTTTTAAAACCTCTGATATAAGTGTTTATTTTTACAGTTTAGATCAAAGATTGTGTCTAGCTTATGGGGAAAGCTAGCAAATACAAACCTAGTGGAATTGCTTGTGGTGTAATGAGAAGATTTGTAGAATAATGCATTTTGCAAATAAGGAAACTGAGGTCCAGGGTGTCTCACTTACTTGATCGTTGTCACTCATCTAGAATAATAGCCAGAATTAGAATACCTAATTCCTTCTTCCTTTTCATACTTCAACAAGGAAAAGTGGGAAGTGGAGTACTTATTAGTTATATGAAACATTATGAACCTATGTAAATTGCCAACTCCCTCTGATTCCTGTGATTATATGTCCAAAAAGTGGATTTAAAAGATACTGGAATGTTGGTGGTGTTAACTAATGTTAGTTTTTCTATATGAGGAATACATATCTTTTCTATTTTAAACACTTTGTATTCATTTTATATTTTAAGCTCTTATGAAGTTCTCTCCGAAAAAGTGTGAAAGTTTAATATATCCAAAATGAGGGTAATGAATTACCGCTTTCATAAGTACCATGTTTTCTACATTACCAGACTGAAAGCTCCATCAGGGCCAGGAGTGTGTGTCTCTTGTTCACCAGCTTCTTGGTGAACAGTTAATCATGACTCAGTGCCTTGAATAAAAGACTTCCAAGGTTGGACTTCATTGGTAACTAACTATGAGACATTTGCTTTTGCTGTTCAAAGCTAAAAGTTTTCTCAGTTTAAATTGTATGTGTACACACACATATAGGCAAGTACATATAAATATGTACACGCAGTTACATATACATACATGTATTATATGTACATAGTATAGCCCTCACTATAGTAAGTCCTTAGAAAAATGTTAACTTTCTTGGTCCATTTTAATGAGGGCTTTAGAAAGCATAGAGTATATATTTGATAATCCAGTCGATTTGTTTTACCCATAATAGAAATAGGATAAAGAATTAAATGTTCTCCTTAGACTTCAAATTGTATGCTTATTGGAGAGCCTCAAATTTGTGTGGGATGGGAAATGCAAGTCTCTACACTTCATTTAGGGGAATGACACTTTTGAATGACAAAACAGTAACTGAGACTGGTCTAATGTAAAATGTAACAGAAGGGGAGGTTCCAGAATTCTTGGTTCTTGTCAAAATCCATTAAAACTATATTAAATGAATTAAAATAAAAGATATAATGTACTTTGGTGTTCTGTTTTGTAAAACAACGTGTAGTATATTTACCTGCCCGGTTTTCTTTGTTTAAATATTCTAGGTCTTAGTTTGTTGCTGGACCTTCAAGTAAATACTTTGTATCTCTTGACCCAGAAGCTTTGGGGTCCTAAACAATGGAGTGTGTCTCAGATAAAGGTTAATTTTCTATACTGATATCCTGGGAGTTAAGGTTTGTGGCCTTCCTGGGCCAGGAATTTCAAGATTAAAGCATAATTCTGGTACAGTGCAAAGAGCACTAAAATTGGATTCATAGTTGTGAGATTTTAGTGAAGTCACTTCAATTCTGTGGGCTTCATTCTGTAATTCTTGTTATATACCTAACCTGATGGTTCAAGTACTTTGAAAGCTAGTTAGATTTCCAGTTTCCCATGATTATCTAAAACAAAAAAAAAATCCTCCAGTAGAACAATAAAAAACAAGTCTTGTTACTCCTAACATCTTGACAGTTTTTGAACAGGCTCTAAAGACAGTAATTCTTGTTTTTGCCTCCTGTACCCCGGATCTGTTCCTTTATTTCAAAACTCAGTTTGCTAATAGTTTGTGATGATAAATAAGATTGTGCTAGCTTACATCAGTGATGATAATGAAGTCCACGTACATTGTGGATCGTGAACAAAAAATATTTCACAGATTGCACTTCCACAGAGGAGTCAAGCTAGCAACAACCTGCATTTTTGTTTTGTTTTTGAGGCAGTGTTTAAGAAGCTAGTCAGTTCCAAATGAAAATCTGAGTTTGGGAGTCCTCTTGAAACTTTGGAAGATTGGACAACATGGTGCTTGAATTTTGTTAAGGCAGTTAATTCCCTAGAGTTGTGTAGGATTGTCCTCCTTACCATTTCTACTCTTGCACAAAGTACCATGCATACTAAACTTATTTGCAGTTATTTAATATTGTTATTCAGGAGTTACAGCTTACATGCATACTAGGGTCAGGCAGATAAAGTACTTGTTTAATAGTTAATGGTAGGTATTAAGTTAAAAAAAAGTAAAAGAGCAAGCATGGTCTGTGTGCAGGCAGTATTTGTAAATACACGTTTATCAGGCATAAACCCAGATTGTCTCTTGCAAAACCGTGACATGTATTACCTTCTGTGTACCAGGACTGCTCCCACTGGTTGCTTTCAGGTGAGAATTTGGTTCCTTAATGACCTAATAGTCCTTTTAAAAAATGCAAGGTGTGCATTTTTGTATTGAATCCATGGAGTTTTCACAACAGTGCCCGAGAGCTAGATTCATACTATAAATTGTTAGAGTATAACTTTTGGATTAATTTGAATTTTAGCTGTAAGTAGAAATACTGTTTAATGAATAATTTTGTGTTTCGTTTGAGCTAATTCATTGTGACAAAATTCATTTTGTTGTGGCATCTTAAACAGTTTGAGTTTTTAAAATAATTTTCAAAAAATACAGTATTTTTTATTTTATTTTATTTATTTGAGAGAGAGCGTGAGAGAAAGATCACGAGCAGGGGGCAGAGGGAGAGGGAGAAGCAGAAGCAGACTCCCCGCTGAGCAGGGAGCCTGATATAGGACTTGATCTCAGGACCCTGGGATGATGACCTGAGCCAACCGCAGACACTTAACCAACCGACTGAGCCACCCAGGCACCCCAGTACTATATTCTTTATATAGACTTATCAAAAAACTACGTGAAGTGCTTTATCTCATAGAAGTAGTATGCTAGAGTTATTTTTGTAGTACATGAGTTGTATGTTCATAGAATTCTTCTTAATCTGTAATTTGCTAACCTTTGTTTTACTGTTAATATTCTTAGGTCGGGGTGCTGCTGTCAAGCTACTATGAAAGAATTGAATATATAAAATATACAGAATAATAATAAATGAATAATATACAGTGTTTATTTTTAGGACAAAGAGTGATTTAAAGCTCTATTAAAAATTAAGTTTATTTAAGAAAATAAAAATTAAAGTTATTAAGGTACTTTAAAGAAGGTCACTCTAGAGAACTAGTGGGTGTTATTTTATTTCTTAGAATTATTTTTTTTCCCAAAAGGGGTATGCCAGTGATGATTAGTCTTCAGCAGCAGTAGCGTCTGAGAATATTAATATCTACTTTCTTTATAATTCATTCTGGGTTGAAAAAATGAATTGAAATATGTACAAAGTACACTTTTTCTAGCCAATGAAAGAAGTGGTCAGAGAAAGCAGCATAAGTTAGGTTTATAACCCAGTCTGTAAACTCTCACATTTTAAAACCATATTTTAGTTTTTAAAAATACACCTTAACATTTGTAATTAAAACCCTTAAGTTTATGGGACACCTGGGTGACTCAGTCGGTTAAGTGTCTGCCTTCGGCTCAGGTCATGATCCCAGAGTTCTGGGATCGAGCCCCTTTCAGGCTCCCTGCTCGCTGGGGAGTCTACTTCTCCCTCTGCCCCTCACCCCACTTGTGCGCTCGCTCTCTTGCTCTCGTCTCGCTCTTGCTCTCTCAAATAAATAAAATCTTTAAAAAAATAAAATTCTTAAATTTAAACAAAACTAAATAGATGGTAATAGCTTTGAAAACACTACTAAGTATTTGACACTTCTTCCATCAATTAGGTAGAGTCTACATCTCCTCTGTTTGAACCTGAGTAGACTTTTGTGATTGCCTCTGAATAAAATACTGAACTGAGCTGCTGCCTGGCCTTTTCTTTTTTGGGATGTACATATTTTAGAGCCCTAAGCCACCATGTAAAAAGTCTGCCTACCCTGAAGCTGCCACGGTAGAGAGTGACCACAGAAAGAAATGCCCTGGAAGTCTCAGCTGTTTTGAATCTTCCCAGTGTAGGTGCCAGCCAGATATGTGAATGAACAACCTTCAGGTGATTCTAGCCCTACCCACCATCTGACTGGAGCCACATGAGAGACCTTATTTGAGCCCCAGAACCATAAACAATAATAATAAATCATGATACTGTTTTAGCCACTAAGTTTTGAGATGGCATGTTTTATAGCAATAGATAATTAGAACATGTATGTATTTATTCTGAAAAAAAAAAAAAAAGGATTTTTGTGTTCTGGATAAGATTTTGTATATCATGAACCCTAGTCATTAACACAAGGTTTGTGGCAGACAGGGTTTATTAGAATTTGATAGTGATAGGGAAAGGCTTATAGGTTAAAAACTCATCAGGAGATTCAGATAACTGCACTCCTGTTCCTTTCCCCAAACACTGATCTTTTTATTCTAAATGCCACTTAACCAGAAGTGAAGAAACTGGATCGCAGACTGGGACCTTCCTGAATATAACCTAGCTCTTAAACGATAACCTGGATTTTCTTCCAAATCCAGATCTTCTGTATATTACAGTAAATATATAAGGGGTTTCAGTAATGGAGAAAAGTAATTTAAAATGTCATTTATTTTAGGGGTTGACAAACTTTTTTTAAAGGTTCAGATAGTAAATAATATTTTAGGCTTTGTGGGCCACATAGGGTTTTGTCTTATGTTGTTCTTTGCTCCCGCTCTTCTCCCTTTTTAAACACAGCCTTTAAGATGCAGAAGCCATTCTTATCTTGCTGGTCAAATAAACCACAGGCTGAATTTGTTCTGTAGGTCTTTGTTTGCCACTATTGTGATAAAACCATAGTTAAGTTATTGACGTCATGAAATATAATATGGATAAAAATGTGTAGAACATCAAGTGAGGGTGTACTGTTTGATCTTAAATTTCAAGATGCTATAATGTCAGTCATACAGAGCTGTCGGGTGCATTAATTTGAAATTAATCTAGTGTACCTGACTTTTTAATAATATTTTATATTTTTGTTGTTTCCTTATACTTTGTTTAAATGTTTTTCTAATGTTCCCCATCTAATTAACTCTAGATTTAGAAAACCTGAACTGTAGGCTTGTACTCATCTGTTTCTAGACACATGAATTTGGTCACCTTGTACTTTTGAGCTTCTGTTTATCTGTGAAGTAATGGAAGATAAAACATACTTTAGGTATTTCATATATATATATATATGGTGTATGTGAAAGTGGCAAAATGTTAAAAAAAAGTTAGCATTGGTTAATATTTATTGTTTTAAAAATTTATAGCTGCTTATTAAAACTGCAACCAGTCTCTGCGTTTGGCTAATACAATTATTTGTTAAGGCTTTTCTAAACAGTACCCCCTCCCTTTTTAAATAGGGAAACCATGATTTAAACAAGCATGAAATTTAGATTGATTTAAATTAACCCTCACAAATCCTTTATTCTGTGTTAGATTTAACACATATAAAGTGTATAATTTCATGTAAATATTCAAGCTTTTGGGTTGATATTTCTAATATAGAGCTAGTGATTTCATGAAAAGATTTGTGTAGCACTATGTTTACTTAATTGCCTATTTCGTTGTGGTAGGTTTTTTTGTTTTTGTTGTTTGGGTTTTTTTTGTTTATTTATTTATTTTTATTCAGAACTGTAGTTGATTCTGTGAAGATCTGTTGGTTCCACTTTTTACTGACTAGAGAGCTATAAGTAAAAAGAAAAACAATCCATATAGTATATATATTCATTTTAGAAAAACAGTAAAATAACACTGTTAACCACCTAAAGAAATCAATTGTTATGTCATTCCAGCATATGTAATTTTTGGTGTCCTTTTTTTTTTTTTTTAAGATTTATTTATTTATTTGAGACAGAGATAGGGTGCATGCATGCGTTGTGTGAGAGAAGCAGAGGGAGAGAATCTTAAGCACACTCACAGCTCAGAGCCCAGCACAGGGCACAGTCCTGTGATCCATGAGATCGTGACCTGAGCTGAAACCAAGTGGGACTCTCAAAGGACTGAGCCACTCAGATGCTCCTAGATGTTCTTAAGCAGAAACTGTCTAATGTGTTCTTAAATAGCAACTGTGTCTGACCCCAAATCCTAAGATGTTACTTTTTCTGTATCCTATGTAATCTTTTTTATACCTGCATTAAGTATTTTAGTTCTCTTCAGTTACTGATTTCTGTCCCCATTTGGAGATATTTTAGTCTCATTTATCCTGTTTATAGACCTCAGGTCAGGTTAATTAATAACCCTTGCTATAATTTTGAATGGGCTTTGCTTTTTGGCTGGAACCATAAATAAAATTGTCCTGTCTCCTCAAAGTTCGTGACTTTGTATTTCCCTTTACCACACTTTAAATTTGGAAAGATATTTTTGGTATGAGAATACTTAGTGTTCAAAGCATTTATCATTAGCTTTGTGTATTATTTTTTAAAAATCTTTTTTTTTTTAATTTTTAAAAAATATTTTATTTATTTATTTGAGAGAGAGTTAGCAAGAGACCATGATCAGGGGCAAAGGGAGAGGGGAGAAGCAGACTCCCTGCTGAGCAGGGAGCCTGACAGGGGGCTCTGTCCCAGGACCCTGGGATCATGACCTGAGCCAAAGGCAGATGCTTAACTGACTGAGACACCCAGACACCCAGACACCCATATAAGAAAAAATCAGTTTAAAGTAGTGAATAATTGCATGTATTTCTAGGACTTATTTTGTCCTTTTGGATATAAGCGGGGGTAGGGATGCAGCGAGAAAACTGTTACAGGTTTTTGCAATCATTCAGTATGTCAATTACAGCCAACAGTTCTCTTGTCTGAATGAGTTAACATGTTTCATAGTTTATACCAGCGGCCTGAAATATTTTTGATTGTGTAGTACAGAAGTACTTTTTTTTTTTCTACTTTTAATGTTACTTTGATATTTTTTGGACAGAATAGCTATAAGAATAGTACAATTTTTTTCTTTTTCTTTTCTTTCTTTTTTTTTTTTGCCTTTCAACCACATTCCACAAATGTTAACATTTTACCACATTGTTGTTCTTGAATTCATTCTTCCTAAATTTCTCTGTGGACATAATGCATATGCAGACACACTTTTTTTCCTGAATCGTTTGTCAGTTGCAGACATGATACGTCTTTGTCCCTAAATACTTAAGTATGTCTTTCTTAAGAATTAGGACTTTTACTTAATGATAGTACTATCAAAATTCAGGAAATTAACAGCGATATTTACTATAACCTACAGACCTTATTATAATTTCACTAGCTTCCCAGTTATGTGCCTTTTTCAGTTATGTCTTTTTATTCTCCTTTAATCTGGAGTAATTTCTTACTGCTTGTAGTTCATGACCCTTCATTTTGGTTTATTTGATGTTTTCTCACATATAGGTTCAGAGTTTGTGTTTTGCATAGGAATATCACAGAATTGTTATGCCTCATGCCAAGTGGTCTTTGATATTGATTTGACTCACTATGGTTAAGTTGGAATCATGTTTCTCCCCTGTAAAATTATTTTTTCTTGGTAGTAGGTATCACGCGGAGTACACAGTCCTTCGTGTGTGTGTGTGTTTATGTTACACATACGCATTTCTGTAATTTTTTGTGCACATTTTAAAGCAGTTAGAAAAATTAGAAATTAGAAGATGAGATACAGATATAGAAATTCTTACCTTTTTTTTTTTTTTTTTTTTGGTACTCCAGTATATCCTTTCATACCCTATGGGGTGGGTATATACTACTCCTGGTTTTGTAGACCAGAAGTCTGTAACATGGCTTTCACTTTGTATGGTTTTACAGAATTAATCTCGTGTCTTGATCCTGAAATAAAAGGTCTTTGAGGGTTATCTTCCTATATTTATGTAGACCCAATGTAGTAGTCAAAGATAAGTGCTTAGTGATAATGATTTTTCCCTGTTTTTAATTTTCTTGCTTTCAGATGGAGAACTTAATGTTCTAGATGATATTTTGACTGAAGTACCAGAACAGGATGATGAACTGTATAATCCAGAGAGTGAACAAGATAAAAACGAGAAAAAGGGTATGTAATGTTTTTAAACTTTTATTAAAATAAGTGTAAATAGAGATTTAATTTATTAAGAAAGCGGCTTTGTTTTTGTTCTTATTCTTTGAGTCTGTTAACACCAAAAGTACAATCATAACAAACTGCGGTACCCAATTCTATATGAAAAAAGTGATCTGTTTTTTTTTCAGATGTGTGAAATGTCTCATACATGAATTTATTCTGGTATTTGCAAGCTATGTTTATGATTAACATTTCAGAAGACATTTTAAAGAAATGAGCCTTTTTTTCCTCTTTGATACGTATTATCTGTTAATCTTTGGTGAAACAAATGGAATGTCTAAAAAACATTTATATTTCTTTAAATTGTATTTTTAAGGATCAAAAAGAAAAAGTGACCGAATGGAATCTACTGACATTAAGCGCCAGAAGCCTTCTGTTCATTCAAGACAGTTGATTTCTAAGCCACTGAGTTCATCTGTTAGCAATAACAAAAGAATAGTTAGTACTAAAGGAAAGTCAGTTGCAGAGTATAAAAATGAGGAATATCAAAGATCTGAAAGAACCAAGCGTCTGGAAGCTGATCGGAAGATTCGTTTGTCAAGCAGTGCTTCTAGAGAACCTTATAAGAGTCAACCTGAAAAAACTTGTCTCCGGAAAAGGGATCCTGAAAGGAGGACCAAATCCCCTACACCAGATGGTTCTGAGGTAGTAAATGTTATTGCAGATGTAAAACAAAGCAGTTCTTTTTGAGGCTTTAGAACTATTTATTCACTCTGACCTTGTCTGTTATATGACTGCTGATTCCCTTTTTCTTTAAACATCAGAGAATTGGGCTTGAAGTGGATAGACGTGCAAGCAGATCCAGCCAATCTTCTAAGGAAGAAGTGAACTCTGAAGAATATGGCTCTGACCATGAGACTGGCAGCAGTGGTTCTTCCGATGAGCAAGGCAACAATACTGAGAATGAGGAGGAAGGGGTGGAGGATGTGGAGGAAGATGAAGAGGTAGAAGAAGATGCAGAGGAAGATGAAGAAGTGGATGAAGATGGAGAAGAAGAGGAGGAGGAAGAGGAAGAGGAGGAGGAGGAGGAGGAGGAAGAAGAGGAGGAAGAAGAGGAATATGAACAGGATGAGAGAGACCAGAAGGAAGAGGGAAATGATTATGATACTCGAAGTGAAGCTAGCGACTCTGATTCTGAATCCGTTTCTTTCACAGATGGATCTGTCAGATCTGGTTCAGGCACAGATGGATCAGGTACTACTGTTTGTATTTATATAAGTTTGTCTTTAAAAAAAAAAAAAGGCCTGATTTTATTTCTGAACATGCTTAAATTGAATTATAAAATATTTTTAGATGTGGGATGTTAATAAGATTGTCTTGGGATTTTTTTTCATAATTATATTCTTTTGAGTAATATAAATACATTTGAATGAGATTTATGTATCTTAGGAAGTGTGTTTCCCAGGTTCAGATTGATTGTATTCTAAATGAATACGAGTCTGATCATTTCTCTATATGGCAATGTATTTCAGGTTTTAATGTTATAAATTCTTAGATTTTCATACTAGTCAACAGCTTATTTAAATACCGATGTCTGATGTACTTAAAGTATATTGGTATAGAACCTGTCTACTAGGTATTACCGTATTTCTATTTTAAATGCCTGTAGACTGTAGATTTCTATCATATGGTAAGAGAAATCTTGACTTTTTCTCTTGGGAGTGCACACTGTTTTTCCAGTTCTGTACTTTTGGGTTGACTGACTTGGGCAGGATCTGGGTGTAAAAAGGCTGGGTGTAAAAAGTACAAGAGGTAGAAAATAAGAGTTTAAGATTCTTGTGGGGAGATAAGTTATAAAAGCTGTCTTGGGTTATTCCTTCAATACTACATGTCCTACCACTTTATCCCTATCTGATCTACGAGATGTAAATATAGGAATGGTAGGTAGTTCCAGTCACTAGGCTAAGGAGGGGGGAACCCTCTTTTGAGGGAAATTCAGAGTGTACAACAAGGAGAGATCAGGGTACTTAAAAGATCCATTGCCATTTTATGATGGTTATGCATACTGTCATGGCTGTCTTATGTCTGGATGCAGCCAGATCTGCTATGTATTCTTAACAACTAAACTTTGGAATAGTAAGAAAAATTCTATTGTTTTGTTATATAGGATCATTACAACTTTATTATTATAAAATTTTATTTTTATAGTACATTGTTAGTAAATCATATTCTCAAAATTGTATAAGTGACAGAGCAAATGGCCAGCTATTTTCTATTTTTTGGAGATTGGTAACTGAAGTGCTTTCAACCTTTTGCACACTGGAGTTCTAGGTTTGGGAGTTTAGAGAGGCTTTTAAAGGGGGTTAAAGAGAAACTGAGTAGATGAGTAAGTTGAGTTTGATATAAAACTTTGTGGAATCTTTTTTTTTTTAAGATTTTATTTGAGAGAGAATAATCAAGAGAGAGCACAAGCAGGGGGTGGGGGCAGAGGGAGAGGGGAGAAGCAGACTCCCCCTGAGCAGGGGGGCTCAAAACCAGGACCCTGGGATCATGACGTGATCTGAAGGCAGAGACTTAACCAACTGAGCTAGCCTGGCGTCCCAAACTTTGTGGAATCTTTAATTGTACTTTCCCATCATACTTTTTGCAAACTGATGGGATTATATATCTTTTATAATTTATAGTAATGGATAGAGAATAAAAAGTGCATTGACAATATGAATGAATGTTCACTTACTGGATGAATGTGTGAAACATCCATGGGATAGGGGATAGTTTATTATAGGAATCTTCTTTTTGCTATCTATGTTAGAAACAATATTTCTTATTTGTCTTATTTAAGTCAAACAAGGGGGACTAATTTAAATGGATAGGACTTAAAATAATCTGCATTTTTAACAAGCTCCTAAATGATGCTGATACTGTAGCAAGGTACTTGATAATACTTCATATTTTTGTGGATAAGACGTTTCAGATTAAATGGCAGCCAGTAGTTTCATGAACCTGGATATCAGAACTGTTTATTGAAGAATTTATTGTTTTAAAAGAGATATCTGGAATTCTTATTTGCTTATTAAAGGAAACTGGATTTTCCTTGGAAGATCCCTTATGTGGAACATGTTTTAGAGACTGTGTTTAGTGTGCAAGAAGTTATTATTTTTAATCATGGAGTAGTTTTTCATAAAAATGTGTGAAAGAAAAATGGTGCATTTGGAACTCCTTAATAGATGTCTCTCTCTCTCTCTATATTTTTTTAAGATTTGTTTATTTTGAGAGCGCAAGCACGTGCAGGGGTGGGGGGGGTAGAGGGAGAATCTACCGCAGACTCCCTGCTTGAGTGTGGAGCCTGATGCAGGGCTAGATCTCATGACCGTGAGATCATGACCTGAGCCGAAATCAAGAGTTGGATGCTTAACCCACTGAGTCACCCAGTCGCCCCAGGAGATGTCAGTTTTTAAACACAAGGGATCATGGTTTAGTTTCTGTGTTATGAATTTTCTTGCTTCTAGTTTATTTTACCTTATTTTTTTTCTCAGAATTTTTAGTAACTTATTTATAAAAATGGCACACTTTGGTGGTCACTAAAAGTTTATGTGTTAGATGACTCTCATTGTTCTTTTGACCTGAGAATAATAGTTGGGAGAGGAGATCATAAACTTAAGAGCAGTGGGAGTTATTTATTAAAAAAACATGAAAAATCCTTGGAGATTTCTAGTGGTATTTATTTTAAAAGTTGAGGAAGTTTTCTCTTAAAAAAAAAGTTGGGCAGGATCTTAACTTGGCTTCTTTTTTTTTCTGTATCATGTTAGCGAGAGATCCTTTTAGTACTTTAAACTATAAAATACTGTTTTTAATTATCAACAAAAGGTGTATTATTAGTGATCAATTCATAATGCTTTGATTCCTCCATGTTGAAAGAGAAAAGATGATAAACATGCTAGAATTTTTAAATAAAAAATTTAACAGGGTTTTACTTTTAATCTTTGTAAATGTCATATTCATTGATTGAATTGGGTTTCTGCTCAGTGCTAGGCACTAATATAGGAATGTGTAGTCAGGGAACAAAACACATGTATGAGAAAGAGATTTAGGACTTGACACAACCTCCTGTTTCTCATCTCTTTGGGTGAGGTTTTTCAGTCATTTTATACTAAAAGGCTTCAATCTATTCACTTGAAGTCTTTTATAGTTCACCCTGAGGAAAAGGGTTCTTAAAGCTTTTGAAAGTTCAGAGGTACCTGGTGGCTCAGTTGGTCATGCGTCTACCTTCGGCTCAAGTAATGATCTGGGGTCCTGGGATTGAGCCCCCTGTTGGGCTCCTTGCTTAGCAGGGAGTCTGTTTCTTTCTCTCCCTCTGTGATCTCTCTCCCTCTTGCTCTCTTAAGTAAATAAATAAAATCTTAAAAAAACTTCGAAAGTTCAGGTATTATTCAAAGCAAATGAGCCTGGGAATAAATACGTAGCTGGTTATTTGAGATATCATGGTTGCTAGCTTTAAATGGGCTTGGCTTTGTAATTGTGCCGATATATGCTTCCCTGCTCTTCTCTTTCAATTCTGTGTTAGGAAGATCAGCATCACTTACAAGCTGCTTGTTATGTCTATTTGGAGAGACAGCAGTATATAATAAAGGGAAAGATGCTTAAACTAAAAGAAAGGGAACGTAGAATGTCCTTGGAATTTTCCATCTTCAAACTAGTTAGACCTGGACTCCCCATTTAGGAATAATAATAAAATATCTTTTCTGTTTGCTTAATAAGAAGAGAGCTCAGGGCTTGTACTTTCACGACTTGCATTTGAAACTAGGTTCTGCCATCCAGGAACTGTGGGACCCTGGCCAAGTTGCCTAAACCACTCCTCTTTTCTATAAATGAGATTAATGTGTCTAAGTATTTCATGAGCTTGTTAGGATTAGGGAGATAATTTAGCTAAATCTTTTTAAATTGGTAGCTGTTTATAGTCCTATAATAGAAAATTGTATGCAGGATCATTTTTTCAGCTTTTCTGCTATATTGATAAAAATAAATGTGTGCATTTTCTTTTCATATTTATTCCTTCTTCTAGTTGAAAAGTAAAAGAATTTACAATGGTATAATTAAAATACCAATAAACAGAGACAGGAGAGCCTAATTCCATTTTAGGTGTTTGTTTGTATGCTTACAAAGTTCCAAATTAAGCTTGAAATTATTCTTAAATAACCGGTAATGCAAACCTCTTCTGTCCACCAAAGATTTTTTTAGTAGAAATACATAAGCTATTGGTAACATTTTAGGAATAAATTTTAAATTGAATTTGAAAAGAACAATAGTAATCCAAGAGGGAAATGGTCATGAAAAATGAAATTGAAGACACAAAAGCAAGCAGTGGCAACCAGAAAAGGAATCACTAACTTACTATAGGGTATTATTATTATTTTTTTTACAGTTGAAAAGCTTTGGGTTCTGGGGTTTGTCAAGACATCTAAAAATCAGAGTTGGAACTGTAATGAAGAATGATAGTAATTAAGAATGATAGTATACTTTTTAGAGAGAGGACTTAGAACAGTGGTACCTCATACATAGAAAGAAACAGTATTTTTGACTGAAATAAAAGTTGTGTTTGCTTTGCAGATTTTTCTCCCTCTTGGAAAACTTTATTCAAGACTACCTTTATGTATAGGATAAGTGGTTCTCAGTTATGGCCATGTGTTTTTAATTTGATTGAAGTTGGTGGGAGAAGCAACATGTTTCTGTTTTTTTGAACAGTGTCTTTGAAATGGAACACCTTTTGAGGAAATTGAGGGATCAGGGGAGAGATTAGCAATGACTAGCACTTAGGGATTGTGCAAAAACCGGGCACGTGATATATTCTTGTTCGAGTACCTGTACCTATATTGTAATGTTTTTAAAAATTTTGTTTGAATTCTTTTTAGATGAGAAAAAGAAGGAAAGGAAGAGAGCTAGAGGAATCTCTCCAATTGTTTTTGATAGAAGTGGAAGCTCTGCATCAGAGTCCTATGCAGGTATCCTCATTTTACTTTTATTTGTGATCGTATCTGACTGATTCTGATGTAATTTGCTGTAGAAAGTGTGGAGGCTGTAGTTTAGTGTGAACTTGTTGATGTTCATTAGTATTGATTTTTGGCATGTTCAGTGTAATAATTCTGGAGGAAACTAAGCTTTTTCTTATTATTTTAATCCTGTTCTGTTACTGCTTAAGTGGAATTTCACTTTTTTTTCCTTGGAAGATGATGATTCAGTGACTAGTTTTCTGAGTGGGAAACTGTTCAAATATACATATTTTAAAAAAATCCAAACAACCCAAAAAACAAAACACTCGTACACATTGAGAAGTATTTTTTTTGTGTGTGTGGGTGCGCCAGGAAGAATAATTTGTCTTGAATGAGAACTTTATGTGACAAGACTGTAGAAATTTTGTCTTATCTCTATTAAAGCTCAATCTGAACAAATGTACTTTGGCTAAATACAGGTTCAGAAAAGAAGCATGAGAAATTATCATCTTCCGTTCGTGCTGTCCGAAAAGGTATCATTTAAATTTGAAATTGTTTTCATTGCATGCTGCATAAAGTCATTATTTTGCCTTATTAGTTCTCCATTAATGGTTGGTTTTAATGTAGTAATGTTCTGATATATTAAAGAAAAAAATGAATAATGTAGTCTTAAAAGGGACAGCTCCACATTTACTTCTTTACTGCATATCTTTTAGAACAATAGCAAACATCTCAGGATATTTTATAGTTTTGGACACAGTGGATGGTATATATATTTTTAATAGCATAATGATCTATTTAAGTGAATAATCTGGTAAAAGAAATTATGAAATAATCTGGTAAACTATTTTCATATTTAAATATGAATCTGATATATCGGAACATCACTAGATTAGGTTTAACTTCTTGCAGAATGCTGGTGCTTTTTCTTAGCTTTGCTCTATTACGTGTTGTGGCTTAGCTTTCCAGGTCGAATGGGTGATGAATTTTAAAAGTTTAGCTGGGTTGTGGAGGGCTAATTTCAGTACAGCTTACACCTCTGTGATAATGGCCTCTGGCTAATCAGTTTGGATTTTTTTTTTCAGATCAAACCAGTAAACTCAAATATGTCCTACAGGATGCAAGATTTTTTCTCATAAAGAGTAACAACCATGAGAATGTGTCTCTTGCCAAAGCTAAGGTATTAGCATCAGTTCTGTTGAAACTATCCCAATTGTGAAAATTTTAAATGGAAAGGTGGACTTGAGTATCTTGATTTTCATTAAAGCTTTAAAGATCCATAGCACAGTTGCCATTTTAGGGTCTGCTTTGTGGCTGGTTAGGCAACCTAATAGTAATTTGAGTTTGAATCTTTTAAAGATGATTTTAGAAGTCAAAATATTTGATATTGAAGAATATGTATTTTTATACTTTGTACCGTAAAAGAGTGTTTCTTTTGATTTTTGTGTTTCTATATATTCAGTTGCTAACTTACTGTACTAACACTTCTTTAAATGTTTCTGTAATTAACCTTTTTTTTGTTTTATATTCATGCTGGTTTTACACCTTGAGATCTTGAGAAGAAATCATTCTTTTACAGAGAGTTTCTTTTATTTTTAGAAGTAACATCACTTGACTTTAGAAGAAAAGGGAAAGAGTTAGCATAAAGGCCCACCCAAGGCTTTACAAAAATGTTATGTCCAGTTGCTGTAGGATGTTGTAAGATACTAATTTTCTGTTTATGTTTTTGCTACAAAAATACATCTGTTAACACCATTATAAAATTTTTCTTTTCTTGGTTTAAAATGAGTCATTACAGCTTCTACTGATTTTTAGAGTTAATTTTTCTAACCATATTTTTGTCAATGTTAATAGTTTAATGTTTCTCACATTAATGATTACCCATCAAACTTTATAAATGGAGGCTATATACCAAATAGCTGTGTAGTGGAAGTTTATTCTGTTCCTCCACTAGAGTGAATTTAGGGAGAAGCAATTAAGCACTTATTAATGAGTGAGATCTAGTTTGTATGAGCAGATTGAACTGAATTAGAGCTTCTGCCTTACTTTACCATGCTATTTCTTCTAATCTTTTCAGGAATAAGTAATAGATTAAAATGCTTTAGAAATTAGTAGCTTTGTTCTGGCTCTGTGTACAACACAGGGCTCTTTAGTCAAACTATTAATGCATACAAATTTGAACTTACATAGAGAAAATGAGAAATGCTAGGAATTGGACAAATTCTTCGATGATGGGTTAACTAATAATTATTTAATTATTTTGGTTAGGCAGGTTTTTGAGGAGAAAAATGTAAATATTGTGATTCACCTTTAAACAACATGTTTTTACCACAGTAAATGGTTGTGATATTAAAATAATTGTAGGTGATTGTTTCTGTTATGTAGAATTCTAGCTTATAAGATTTGACACCCTCCCCACCCCAGGGTGTTTTCTAGTTGCTTTAATGATTTTGTTAAGGTTGGGAATTTTCTCCATATTTTTCCTGAGTTTTTAATAAATCAGTACGTTATTTTGTCAGTTGTTAAATAAGACCTTTCTTCCCTATAGCTTACTTTGAATTTAAAGTACAACAGTATCAGTAGCCTTGGTCTTTTGCAAATACAATTGCAGAGATGAAAGATTTGCATTAATCTCTGTCTGTGATCTTCATGTTATTTCTGTAGGGTGTTTGGTCCACGCTGCCTGTAAATGAGAAGAAATTAAATGCTGCATTCAGATCTGCAAGGAGTGTTATATTAATATTTTCTGTCAGAGAGAGTGGAAAATTTCAAGGTAAGAGTAAAAATAATTTGGATATATAAAAACATCATTTATATTAGCATCTATATTTTATATTGTGATTTCATTCCCTTAGGATTTGCAAGACTTTCTTCAGAATCACATCATGGAGGATCTCCTATACATTGGGTGCTGCCAGCAGGAATGAATGCTAAAATGTTGGGAGGAGTTTTTAAAATTGACTGGATTTGCAGGTAAATTATACATTAGTGGAGATAATGAAATTTGTCTTTGTTTTGAATAGACTACCTACCAGTTGGGAGTAATGTTAAAATTCTTTTAATTATTATTCTCTCTTTTTTTTTT
>NW_024426996.1:29010601-29026961 GCF_017311325.1 Ursus maritimus | reverse complement strand
TTTTTTTTTTGGTTTCATTCCTAAGCTGATATGGATGCAAAAAATTTAGCAGTGTTAAAGTAAAAATACATCAACATGTTTTGCTTGTCTTGTCCGCTGTCTTCATAAATACAGGATGTAAAGGGCAAAGGTTTATTTAGTCAAGAGCTTTTAATGTATTCATTTGTTCTCTATATTAGTAATACATTGATAAGTTTGTCATGAATTAGACAGTTGCCTGAGATGTTACCTGGATAGATCTATATGATTTTAGTGATTTAATATGTTATTTAGTAACTGGAGTAGGAAATTAATAGTCACTCTTTAACTTGGCTGACGTTTTGGAGGTGACTAATTCAGTTGTGAACAACTGCTGTTTCTTAAGGAAGTTAGCAAATCACGTTTAGTTGGCATTATGATGTTTTGAAACTGATGTAATTAAGATTTAAATATGTTTATTAGAAAAATAGACTCATTTTGAGCACTGAGTTATTACCACTATTTTTACATTCTTACTGAATGATTGTGCATTGTTAAAAAATGATTAAAGAAGTTAATTTAAGTGATATAAACTTCATTTAACACTTCATGAAATGGTCAGTGTCCTGTGGAGAACTGCAGAATGCGGCAGAAGGCAGAAAGCTCTTATAGGATAAAGAATAAAGAATAAGGAAGAGACAAATAGAAAATGTTTGGCTGGATAGGGCTACGTTGTCAACCTTGTTTGGGATGAGAAAGCCCATACTGGGGTGGGTTGGTGTTTGGGGATTGGCACTTACAGGGATACAGAAGTTAAATCTAAGCTTCAGTTTGCTGATATTGGCACCTTGGGCACAAGTGGTTACATCCTGGACATAGAAAGTTATTTTAACATAAAAAGTTATTTTAACATAGAACGGGTGCTTAACTGACTGTGCCACCCCCATGCTGAGTTGAGTGAACTTTATATGACATGCACACATTTATTGCCTATAAAATTAATTTCAGTAAAAAAAAAAATTACCTGCAACAGACCATATGTATTTCTTTTAAGTTAAAGTTAGCTTAGGTGTTGGACTTTGATGGAGATGGAGGAATTGGATAAGAATAATAAGAATGAAAACTACTATTCATATTCTGGAAGGCAAACTAGCTCAAAGAAGAGCATGGAAACAGACCATTGGGCTGAGGAGGTGGAAGGGTGGGGGGTATGTGAGTGGGATAGGGAGCCACCTTTTTTTATGAAGCAGATGATAAAGAGAACAAAAGACAAAGGTGAATAGTAATATGGGCCAGCCTAAGGAGTTAAACTTTTACTTATGGGACAGTGAAGGACTAATGAAGATACACGGGCAACAATACAGTTAAAAAGAGTGCATTAGGTTGATTGTTGATACTGTAGCAAACAGCTGTCTGCATGAAAATAATATCATTATTCCTCATCTCATCATTACTTTGTATAGGGAATAGGTTAAGTAAATTGTGGTTTGTTACTTAAATGTAGTATGCGGAAGTAACTATCCATGTAACAACGTGGAAAAACTTAACAAAAAAATTACATAATTATAATGTTGGAATGCAGTGTTAGGATAGTGAGACTATAGGTGATATTGCCCTCTCCATTGCACCCAGGGTTTTTAAATATAAATTTATGGTTTAGAAATTAAGGTTGTAATTAAGTTACACTTAAATTATAATCAAATTAAAATCATAAAATTAAAAAATCTGGTGGCACTTTATAGGGTAAACAGGGTGCTTACTATTTCTTGGCAGAGATAAACTGACATATTTATTTATTTGGATGACTATAATTGTAAAGGCCCAAGAAGTTTGTTAGTCTCTGGTTTTATGATTTGAAACATTGGTGTTACTGGAAAATATTTGGAGATGATGTCCTAGGATTAGGAGACAAAATAATTACCCAGTTTTAGACTTGTTGCAGCAAATTTTGTTTTGAATGTTATTCGGTTAACCTTCATTTCCAAATTCTTGATAAGGAAATTTGTTTATTTCAGGAGGTGAGCTTAATTTGTTCATATATTATTGTCTTTCTATTCCTTTTCATTGACTTATTGGCTGTTTACTAGTTTGAAATGCGTACACCAACAGAAGAGGTGCAAACCCAGAAGTCGATCCTACTAACATTTTGTATGAAATTTTGGGTAGTAAAGTTTCTTTATTGTATTTAAGTTAAGTTTTAGGTGTACCTGGAAAGAATATTCTTTTTTTTTCCTTTTTTATGATTGATTTATTTCAGAGAGCGCAAGAGTCAGGGGACAGAGGGAGAAGGGAAGAGAGAATCTCAAGTAGACTCTGTGCTGAGCACAGAGGCTGACATGGGGCTTGATCCCACAACTCTGAGGTCAAGACCTGAGCCGAAACTGAGAGTTGGGTGTCTAACTGACTGTGCCACCCCTGTGCTCTGAATGAATATTCTTTTTTTTTTTTTTTTTAAGATTATTTATTTCAGAGAGGGAGCACGCACACATATGCAGGGGGAGGGGCAAAGGGAGAGGGAGAAGCGGATTCCCTGCTTGAGAGCAGGGAGCCAGAGGCCAGACTTGATCCCAGGATCCTGAACCAAAGTAAGATGCTTAACTGACTGTGCCACTTAGGTGCCCTCTGTAAAAATACTAATTATAACTTTAGTTTTTTTATATAACTTTAATTTTGAAAATACTCATCACTTATGTTCAAGAGTAGTTTTATAATACTTAAGAGTTCTGAGGGGCTTGTAATTATTTATTACATTGATCCTTCCTTGGGATAAGTCTCTTGTACTCTTTAAGTTTTTTATATAAACTGAGAATTACATTTGACTCAGTTAAAAGTATCAAACTTTATAAACAATTAAGGCTTTGCTATCAGTAACAGTAACTGCTATCAGTATTTTTCTTTTCAGATACAAAAGTTATGATAGACTTATTTAAGCACCCTTTGGATTTAATAATAATTAGACATAAGTTTCTTTGGGTGTGGTCCCTAGCTTACTTGCATCAGTAGTATCTGATTGTTAAAATTCAGAATCTTGAGATACTCTCCAAACTGATACATTTCTAATGACTCAGGTATTTTGTAGACACACTGAAGTTCACGACCACATGGTGCCATGTTGGGCAGATAGGAGAGGAACCACAAAAAGTGACTTATTTAAGTTGTCACTGGGAGTTAGTTCAAAATAAGGTTGTACTCTATGAAATATCATTCATCCAGAATTAAATCTATTGACAATATTTTATGGTCCTCCCTTTAATGTCCATTCCAGATAACCCATTTTCTCTTTTTTTTTTTTAGAATTTTTCCATTATTCCTTTTAACTTTAATAACCTGACACTGTCCAGTACATAAGAACCTTTGTATGTTTTTTTTTTTTTTTTAATTTGTTTCCACTTAACCAGGCCCCTTAAATCAGTGAGTTACTTCCATGTTCTCCAGAGTACCCACAGTAAAGCTAGGGCTTCATCATTACATGTGTCTGTTCAAAAGGTAACTTTTAGGATGCTTATTCTATAATTGTGATGACCATGGTCCTGCAGTTTCTCTTAACATATTCTGAGTCTTGTTTTGCTTAGGGCCTCACAGTTCTTGGTTTTTTTCTTGGTAGACATTTGTCAACACAGAAAAATATCTCTAGAATCTAGCTAGTTAGAACCAGTGCTACCACAGAAGATTAATCCCCAAGTGAATCAACCAGTTCAACATATGGTTTTATTTTGGACTTTCAGTATTCCATTGCTAATATTTAAATAACATAACTTTGTGCAGCAATAATTTGTCATTTTCCTATATTTTGGTGGGTTGTAGGTTATTTATTCCTTTCCTATATAACTGTTTTTTTAACTGGAAGTTTAGAGCGAAAATCTAAGAAAGTATTAAAGCACAAAGAATTGTTAACTAGATAGAGATTTCCCTCTGGATACTTTAGAGTTTGGTGTAGACTTATTAGTGATAGTCTTCTTTTTTTCTTTTAACTTCTGATAGTCTGAGAAGTTAAACAAAATCTGTATATATATTTTGTATATGTATACATTCTTGAATATTACACTAAGAATTCAAGCTCTTTAGTAATACGTAGTGGGCATTTCCATTACTGATAGGCCACTTCCCCTGTATGTTCACATCACCATCACCACAGAGCATGCCACCTTGTTACTTTGACTTTAGATATACATTTCTTTTTTTCCAAGGTTTAAAGAAGTTATAAAATTTGAGCATTCTGTATTCATCTTTAAGAAAATTTGTAAAAGATTAGAATAAATGCTTATGTAGCTTACTCACTGGATCAATTTCTTGTTTGTGTTTTTTCTTCTCCATTATACCTTTGCACAAGCTCTCTCATTGCTTCCCTTCCTTAGCTCCTGACATTTGGCTTTTCTTGGGTCACTTTTCTTTGAGGCATATTCCATATGCTACTTCTGGAAGCATTTTTTGATTATTTTCTTTCTATAAAATAGATATGGCCATCCATATTAAAAACAACAAAACTTGTCTGTTCTATTTGTGGTACCCATTCTTTTACCAAAATAATTGTGTGTGCTCGTTTTTTCTTTTTTGATAGCTGTGGAAGAAGACTTAGGAATGCAAGCAGCTCCTTTTTTTTTTTTTTCAAATAGACTCCATGCCCAGCATGGAGCCCAATGTGGGGCTTGAGCTCACGACACTGAGATCAAGACCTGAGCTAAGATCAAGAATTGGCTGCTTAACTGATTGAGCCACCCAGGGACCCCTCAGGCAGCTCTTTATTTTACTCATCCTTGTATGTCTTTGGACTGAGCAGTTTTCATGTGTACCATAGATACAATAAATAGTTCTTTAAAGCATTTATTTAATTTGGCATTACTCACTTTAATGCACACATAGATAAAACCTTCTCAAATGCTGTTATTTGATTATTTCTTGACAAGTAGCAGGTATTTATTGCATGTCATGTTTGTATTCAGCATTGTGCTAGATTGATAAAGAATATAAAAATATAGGATATCTTTTTTATGTTGGTGAGACCATTTTGCCCTGTGGCTCAGAGCATAGAGCCAGGGTTTGTTTAAGTTATATAGGTACTGCACTGTAATGTAAGTGAAGTGCATAATTAATGTGTGCAGATAGATGAATTTATAAGTAAACATTCGTATTGTCAAGAGCCATTCCATGGGTAGTAGGGAATATTGCCTTACTGAAAGGGGGAGAGCTGAGGCCTCTGCTTCTCCCTCTGCCCCCCCCCCCCCCCCCCGCTCATGCTCTAACTCTCTCAAATAAATTAAGATTTATTTTAAAAAAGGTGGAGGTGACATTTGAATCTGGGAGAGCAGGCCTGAACGACAGGTAGAGGACAGTTTAATTTGGTATTAATGGTCTGATTAAAGTTCAGCTCCGTGTTGATTAGTTAATAAAAACAGTTCTTTTGAGTACACAGAAGCAAGAGATAGCTAAACGTTTTATATATAGTTTCATTTGCACACTATTGAGAACAAGTATGAAGTATAGGTAGTGATACTGTTTATAAGCTGAAGAAACTTGGCCTCAGAAGTTAAGAGCTGGGATTTAAACCCAAACTGTCTTGGTTTCTAAGCTCATGTTCTTAAGTACTATATTATTTTGCTTTTTTTTGAGAACACTGGAGAATGTGGAAAGAACACATCTCTAAAGGGGCTACTCTTCTCTGGGGAATAAGTGCTACTAGTCTAAGTGATTCTTTAAATTTTAGTCACATTTAAATCAAGATTAACTGCTGAAGTTTAGTATAAGGTCCCTAAAGGATTCTGCAAAAGAATATAATTGACATTACTTTGTATTTAGGCGTGAATTACCCTTCACTAAGTCAGCTCATCTCACCAATCCTTGGAATGAACATAAACCAGTAAAAATTGGACGTGATGGACAGGTTTGTTGTTTTAATTGATTATTTAAAACACACACATTTAATCAATCTTTTTAGAGATTTTTATTGAAGGACATTTCTAAGCCATTTCTGAAAGAATTCATGTGACAGATTAAGGGGAAGTATTCTTATTTAGAATTCATTATTACTGTGATTTTGACCATTTAATAAGACCTCCATAAATGTTGAAAGACAGGCATCTTTATATGGTATTTTCATTAATACAATTGAAAAAACTTTTTGAAGAGAAATTCTGGTCCTAATTTTAAATTGTTTTTCATTATATTATTATTGCACTTTGTATTATTTTCGACATGCCATTATAACATCTTCATTGAAGTTTTCTGAATAGAAGGAAGCTGTATAAAAAGTATATATACTCAGGTTTTCAAGTCTGCAAATGAAATTAAAAGTGTGGTGGTTTAAAACAAACCCAAATCTTTGACCCTCATAGTTTCTACACATAACTTTGAACCAGAAATGGTGTGCTTTCATTGCTCATAAATGAAACTGTTGGTAGTTGAAAATAAAAACTCATTTAAAAAAGTCCAGACATTAGTATCTCTTTGTTAGTTAATCTAATGTATTTTAGTGTATGTAGCAGTTCCTAATTATCAAAGTTGTTGGCACACACTAACATGTTTTTCCTCTGCCGATATTTTTGTATTTGCCAAAGAAATATTCCTTTATTTGTAGAGGACAGTTGTCACGGAGTTTTAAGCAATTACATTGGCGTATTAAACTTTGGAGAGTCTACATTTGTAGTTTTTACCCTTATATAAATAAATGAAACACTTCGAAAAGGTTTTTTTCAAAACCTTTCAAGGAAGTTTTTGGAATCCTGTATGATCATCAGCCTTGAGAAGGAAGTTTCCAAGTCAGTCTGTTTTTGTTCTCATACTTAAGGAAAATACAACAAGTCTGTTGAAAGTTTCTCCTGTTTTCGTCTTGTAAATTACTACTTTCCTATTCTAGGAAATTGAACTTGAATGTGGAACCCAGCTTTGTCTTCTATTTCCCCCCGATGAAAGTATTGACTTGTATCAGGTCATTCATAAAATGCGTCACAAGAGAAGAATGCATTCTCAGCCCCGATCAAGAGGACGTCCATCCCGTCGAGAACCAGTCCGGGATGTGGGAAGGTTAGAAACGTTCTTTGGACTGATAATAGGCACATGTATCAGAATAACATGATGGAGGAATGTGATTCGTCAAAAGTTTGTCCTGCGGTAAAGAAGAAAGAGAAAATCCTCAAATCAAGCTGCATGGACTAGTTTGTGGCTTCATTGAGGATTTCACATGGTCACCTTGGTCTCAGTCATTTTTCAAGAGGAAAATGGGGATCTTTCCTTATGCAGAAAAAAATTATTTGCTAAAGAGTGATAACCAGTTTAAATTAGATAATATTCTGATTATACAATGTATACAATTGAAATTAGGTAGGCCTTTGTTGCTAAGAACAGGCTAGAAAGGAGGAAGAGGAGGAAGTCTTTATTTGCAAAAATTGTTAATATTTTGTAAAAAGCCTTTTCTTTCAGGTGTGTCTCTGGATAAGCCTTATCAGATATGGGACTTTTATAAAGGATCACTAATGTTTTTTCAGAAGATGACGCCTCATTTAGAGGATAAAGTATTTTAAGTTATCTTGATATTCAAGAGGAGCATTATTGGGACTGTTTCAAATTTTATCACCGTGATGTGTTAACCCCATTGCCAGATATTCTCTAACATGTACCCAGTGAATTCACACATCTTGCTGAGCTTCTGAAAACAATAGGTTCTTTCCAAAGGGGATCAAGTGGCCCTGGGAGACCCGGCAACAAACCGAAAAGAAGGGCTGTTGCTGTGTCTGTTTACAACTTTTCCAGATGCTGGCAGTACCTGTGGACTTAAAAGTGTTTTTTAGAGGATCGTCATGGTTCTTGATCACTACTTTATGAACTAAGCAGCATTTTCCAGGAAAAGGGGGTTTAACTTGTTACAGAATTGGAGAAGTCTTTGCAAAGGACTGATTTAAGCCCTTCCACCCAACACCTTTCCCTGTGTAGATTTGCATACAGCTAAACCTAAAATATTCTGCTAAAGACTGTTGGATGTATGGTTGATGGGATGAAACCTTTGGTTAAGTTTCCTTTTGGTGGAAACATCCTGTGGTAGGTACAGATAATCCAACAAGAGTCCCCATTTCTTTGAGCTTAAAAAGGACACTGTCGAGTAGGTAGGAGGAAACCTGGCAGAGCCCCCTTATTTTTGGCCTTAAAGGACTGAACACCAAGATGTCTTTTGAAGTTTTAAGCTAAGAGGTTTCCAGTGCAATACAATATATACAAGTGAAGTTTTTACCTCAGTTTTGCAATGGACTGCAAACTATACTTATTACACCACTACACCTTCTCTCAAGCCTGCCAGGGCCTCCATATATGTATGTGGCTTACAGCTTAAAGTCAGTAGTTGGACTACTATATGAACTGTTACTATCATGTTTTATACCGGTCGTAAATGCACTCCCCAAACTACAAGAAAGCGGTATGTTTATTTTTTAAACCAGCTTTTAATTTTCTTAGTCTTAATTATTGTAGATGCAAACTGTTTTTATTTTGTTGGGGGTTTGGGGTTATTGCGCTTTGCAGTTTGAGTGAACTTGTGTTGGAAAAGTTAATGAAAGCAGTTGATAAAGAAATAGCTGGAAAACTAGTGATGCCAGGTTGTTATAGAATTTTTATTTGACATTAAGGGTAAAGAGATATTTATTACCAAAAAAACTTGGAATTTTTGTTTTTATTTTGTGTAGTTCTTTATCAAATGCTAAATAAAATGAAGTGTATTTATGATGTATTACATTAACCATTGAGATTTATGGGAGACCGTAAAGAGCAGCCCTCTGTAGACAGTAAAATTTCACCTTCTAAAGAATATACTTTGAAATTGCTTTATGAACTCTGTTAAAACTGCCCCAATTACTTTCCAGTTTTATTTTAAGGCATTGTCTCTAGAAAAAAATTCCCTTAATTCTAAATGTTATTAACTATAGAAATTAGTTTTTCAAAGTAGTAAGATTTTCAAAACTTTCCTGTAAAGTCACTTTAATAAGTTATCATATTTTCTGTATGTTCATGTGAAAAGCATAATTTTGTGCAAAGCAAAAAGAAATAAGAAATTCTTAATTTTGTTTAGACTTCTTCTAAAATGGTATTAATAAGTTTGAATATATAGATTTAGAGTTACGTCTTGTGTATAATGATGATAGTTTTTTTTATTTCCTTGCTTTTTCACCTGAATGGAGACTTTATTTGGGAAAGTGTTTTGTTAAACTGGATATTTACATTAGTTTGAGGGCCGCTCATTTACTTTTGTTTAGAGTACTAAAATTTTATTTATTTTGAGCAAACTACTCTTTCCAAGTTTTTCATCATAGTATGAGGATTACAGAGAATATCTATTTCCAGCAATACATTCAAGGATTGATTTATAATAATTAGAGGAATTTAAAATTTAGAAATTTTAAGATTTGTTCCCCAGAAATTAGGATGTTACTTTAAAGGAAATAATGGGCTATTCTTTGTACTTACTTCTGTCAGAAACTCTTGCATTGCTGTTTGTTCTCCCAGCAGTTTTTGGTTTAATTTCTAATGTGTCTAATTTGTGTAGGCGTCGACCAGAAGATTATGATATTCATAACAGCAGAAAGAAACCAAGGATTGACTATGCCCCTGAGTTTCACCAGAGACCAGGTTAATATTTTATAATCCTGCAGATATTTGACTTAAAATTATGAAACAACAACACAAAAACATTTATTGTAATCCTGCAGTTCTAAAAGTGAGAAAACTTTAGAACATGACTTCTTAAGCCATAGGAAATTATCAGTAGTTGTCACATAAATTCTTCTGCTTTGTGAAGGCTATCTAATCCATTTTAGTGTGACTCATTATCATAATCTGTTAATTACCCAGTGTTGCTAATTTATAATTATTTCACAAATGGAAACTGCACAAATGTTTTAAGATTAAAAGTGGTTAGGGAAAGCTGTGATCTTACACTTTATTACGCTTTTTATTTCCTATTATACTTAGTATCTTATGTGGCATATAGCTTTAATTAGACACTGAAGTTATACTATATGGTTTTAGAGAGGAATGAGAAGTATTTGGTCTGTAATCTACACAACAGCTTTTCAGCTAGTCTTTCCTTTACACAATTAAAAAAGGCAAACTGTGTTTAAGAGAAGATACTTATTTAAAACAGCAATACACTTATAAAAATTAAGCAATTTGAGAATTGGTGTTAGCATTACAGCATTTTTACATAACAAGTGGCTTGATAAACCTCTTTCTTCTTCAAAATGGGATAGTCCAGAGAATGAAATTAGTTTTTCCCCAGTAACATGGCCACGCAAATGTTTTTACATTTTAATTTGCTGAGTCCTTATTAAAGAAGGGGAGAAAGAATATTTCTTTTTTCACCATGGTTCTTTCACTTAAAATGTATAATCTTCATTTTTGTGGCTTTTGCAGTTTTGTTTTTCTCCCCCTTAAGTCTTCTGCATTTTTTAAAACGATCTGGTTGACTTAGCAAAGCTTGTGTATACTTACGGTGGAAGGTAAACATTTGTTTTAAGGAAGTCCTTTTACAGTGTCCTCAAGATAATCCCTCTGCCCTTACTTTCCTTATGGTGCAGAATGAAGAAATTTTCTATCTAGAGAAAATTGGGGTGTGGATTTAGAAGATTCATATGAAAACCTCTCTAGCAGTTTATAATTCTGTGATATCAGTAAGTTATTTAGTTACTTCCTAGATTATTATGTAATCTGAGAAGAAAATCTGAAATGGAATAATACAATAATAGCATCACTTAATAGCATCACTGTGTTTCATGGGAAGAATTGAAATGAGTGGTAAGGAAGGTTTAATTATAATGCCATAATGAAAAATATAAATTTGATTTACTAAAATGCTTGATGTTTGAACAGGGTATTTAAAGGATCCACGATACCAGGAAGTAGACAGGTAAGTTGGGTTCACTCTTGCTTAGTTTTAAATTACATTCTTGGAACTAGTTTATGAATTACCTGAATTTAGTTTCACAAATCTTATTCCCAACAGACGATTTTCAGGAGTTCGCCGAGATGTGTTTTTAAATGGGGTAAGTATTTTATTTTATATGTTTAATGTTCATAAAACCAGGATCTATTTACTTTATAGTTCTGGGTTTGATTTTTATTATTGACATTAATATTTTTCATTTTAGTCCTACAATGATTATGTGAGGGAATTTCATAACATGGGACCACCACCACCTTGGCAAGGAATGGTTTGTATTCTTTTTTTGCAAATTGTTTAATTTCATTCGCAGTTTCATATATTTTGAATGCTTATTTGGAATTGGATTGTTACAGTTACCCATTAAGAGACTTAAAATATATTAATCTGCAGTGATAAATAGTTGGGAGGCTATTTTTAAAACTAAAGACTAATGAATAATTTGATTTGTGTTAATACAGGTTTAATTCATAAGTGTTATGGTTTATTATTATAGTGCCTAGTATTGCAAACTGCCTGGGTTCACATGGCTTCCCTTCTCAACTCTGTGACCTTGGATAAGTTTCATAATACGTTTCTTACTTTTTCTTATCTGTAAAACTCAGTGGGCATTTGTTCATTCTTTGGCTCATCAAATTAATAGTACCCATTCTGTGCAGGGCACTCTGCTTTACGCTGGGTTGGTGAATGAAATGGACATTGTGCCTGTCTTTGTATGGTTTGAAATTTAATGAATATCAATGTTGACCTTATGGGAGTGTGGAGAAGATAATTTACAAAATACGTGTGAAGTTTAGCATAGTGCTTGATCCCAATACTCATTAAATTCTTTCTATAAAATAAGGTTAGGGGCCCCTGGGTGGTACAGTCAGTTAGGCGTCTGACTCTTCGTTTCTGCTCAGGTCGTGATCTCCAGGTCATGAGATTGAGCCCCACATCAGGTTCCATGCTCTGCATGGAGTCTCCTTGGGATTCTTTCTTCCTCTCCCTCTTCCGCTTGTGCTTTCTCCTCTAAAATAAATAAATAAATCTTTAAAAAAAAATAAGGTTAATTAAATCTTGTACATGATTTTTTTTCCTGTGCATAATTTTTATTTTTTTTTCTTTCTGTAAGAAAACCGAATATTAGAGTATCTTTTAAGGTATTGAGGATAGCCGAAGCATTAATTCCTGAGAAATAAACAACTTGGAAGTTTAAGTAGTACTTATTGTTCATTTTTTTTTTTTTTTAAATGCTGCCTGTAATGTGGTCTCTTCATCTGACTTATTTCACTTAAGGTACTGTATACAGATAGATGAATTATAAGATTGCTTTCCTTTAGATTCTGTGAAATTTTTAAAAAGTCAAGAGTATTATCTTGGTGCTAACTAGGAAAATAATCTTTGGTTTGCCTTTAACTCATTTTATAATGGTATTTAAAAATTCAGTAGGTCCTGGAGGATATTTTAAGGGTAGATGTTTGCATGGTGGTTAAGATGGTTGATTCTCGAGCTAGGATGCCTGATGCTGTGTCCCAGATCCACCTCTTTACTAGCAGTGTGATTTTAAGCAAATTACTTAACCAGTTGGTGGCTCAGTTTCCTCTTTCGTAAACCAGAAATACCGGTACCTATCTCATTGGGTTGCTGTGAGAATTACTTAAATAAGATGTATAAAGTGCTTAGGACAGTGCCTAGCTCATTGTAGGCATTGTATAACAGTTTGTTGTGTTCTATTAGTATTTAAGTGATATGGTATGAAAGTGTAAGCTGTTAAATCTTAAAGGATGTATAATTAGTTCATTATGCACACACCTTCAAGCACATAAAGAAGATATTTTGAAGAACCTGAATGTCATTAGAGTAAATGGATCGTAAGATTATTGAATTAATTGGGATAGGTCGTTTGGAAAGGAAAATTCTAAGAGTGGTTTATTTACAAGGATATTTGGTAGATGTTTATGGAAGTGGTTTTCTTTTTAGGCTCCTTATCCTGGAATGGAACAACCTCCACACCATCCTTACTATCAACACCATGCTCCACCTCCTCAAGCTCATCCCCCTTACTCAGGACATCACCCAGTACCACATGAAGCAAGATACAGAGATAAGCGAGTAGTAAGTGCACGAGAAGGCTCAAGTGTGAGGGAACTACTTTGAATTCTGTTGATAATTTAAATTTGGGGAGACTATATCATGTTGAATGGTGGACTGTTTCATGTTCTTACTGAATGCTGTTGTGAGTAATTCACAACTTGTTTTTATTAAAAATGACTAATCCCTTTGGATTATTTAAATAGACTATATTTCTTTTCACTGATCAAGTAGATTGCTCAAGTTGAGGCAACTTCTACTTGTAACTCTTAGGTAATATCATAGGGATATCGTATACTAGGAATATTTTCTTTCCATACAGGGGTCTTCAATTATAACTAATTATTATTACAAATAGGTATTTCTAAGCTTTCTGTATATTTGGACTTTTCATAGGATAGATGGTGTGTATTATGTTAGTTAACAGGTCATCTCCAGTCTCATTTAGTTATTTGTTTCTCTGCCAGATTTTGACAGTTCACCTCTGATTCTTAAGACAATGCTAACAAATGACAAACAGATGTTAAGAAAGGCAGATGAATAATCGTCTTTTAGTAATTATTGGTTCTAATAATTTGATACGGTTGATATGAAAAGCTTTTTTTGGTCACTTTAGAACAGGATGAATAAAAGGCAGTCTCTAGTTTGAGGTTACTGGGTTTTCATTATACTGGTTAAATTGAGATTATTAAATGGTTGGTATTCATTTTTTTCCCCCAATAGTACTTTTAGTTTTTGAAACTGAAATTGTCTTCTTGTACTTGTTATTACAGTTCCTTTGTGTATAAATTTGATATTCCTAGAAAGGTAGTTTGGTTGTTAGAATGTACAGGTTGGACATCCCTGCCCTCCTCCCTGCCCCCATACTTGACATGATGAGTTTTTTGGCTGGACCAAATAAACATTCTTTATCTTCCCACTTAGTTGAAGAGCATGCATATTTGACAGGGCCAGTCAGAGTAGCCCAGCCTGTCTTTGAGATACTTTTATTTATTTTTTTATTCTTGTAAGGATACTAATTCTTCAAAATCAAATCATTTTAGGATCTTTAATATTCAATGAAACAGTTTAAGAATCCTAATTGACTAATAGACTTTTTTTTCAGTCACACAGGAAGAAATACATGGCCTATGTATGATGAAATCTTAGTTGGCTAGATGGGTTGTGGTGTTTTTAAAAATGCCTTTTATAAATAATAATTTTCAAAATAGGAATTCTTTATAAGATTCTTTTAGTAAAGGGTACTTGTCCTTTTTATGTAATTCTTCAGTTTATATATATAATGCTAATATATTCATGTATTCGTTGTATGTGAGAAGTAAGGTGGAATTGTGTTTTTGAACCTTATATTCTGAATATTTGAGCTGACTTTTTGAAAAAAGACCAAGCTTAAGTAAGTAAAGGTGAGTTGAGATCTAAGAGTAGAAAGGTAGAGCAGAGAACCAACAGCTGCTTTCAGCTCGGGTCGTGGTCCCGGAGTCCTGGGATCGAGCCCCGCATCAGGCTCCCTGCTGGATGGGGAGTCTGCTTCTCCCTCTGCTCCTCCCCCTGGCTCATGTTCTCTTTCTCTTTCTCTCTCAAATCAATTAATAAATTGATTAAAAAAAGCTAGAGCGGGGATCGAGCTTTAAGTAGCCACAGTGACAACTTGGACCTCACTTGGACAATTGCTCATCTTACCCTCTCTCGTCCTCCTCAGCCTTTTATGTATTATTAGGTCTGTGTGGACTAGACTTCGCAATCTCCATATTTTCTTAAAATTACATCCTGTTTCATAAGTTTGTCATTAACAGTTGTTGAGTTTGAAAGAAAATCTGGAATGTAAGAATTCCTGATTTTACCATAAGAGGGCAGACTTGGTTCAGGTTAGTTTGTAGAATCAGAGAAGGAAAAAAAGTAGGGTTCACCAATTGCAGAAAAACATTGATGATGCTTAGCATAGTTGGCATCAGGCTTGTATCCATGATGGTTGATAGTCATCAACAGGTGATTACTTTGGCCTAAATCTTATTAAAAAGGTTGGATGGAAAAGTCATTGAGGTTATATAGCAGACTTCACGAAGTGAGTTTCAGCAAGATTTGAATAATTTCTGTTGTAGGTGTCTAGTAAGACGTCAGAATCCTTTTTCTAAGCACTGTCAAAATTGTTTTATGAATTAACGCCTTAGTGTGTTTCTCTAGATTTTCTCTACCGTATAGTAACTACAATATAGGGACTCTTAAGTTCCATTTTTTTTTTTTTTTAACAAATCTAACCCATTTCTTAACCTTTTCTAGCATGATTATGACATGAGGGTGGATGATTTCCTTCGTCGCACACAAGCTGTTGTCAGTGGTCGGAGAAGTAGACCCCGGGAAAGAGATCGGGAGCGAGAGCGAGACCGCCCTAGAGATAACAGAAGAGACAGAGAACGAGATAGAGGACGTGATAGAGAAAGAGAAAGAGAGCGATTATGTGACCGGGACAGAGACCGAGGGGAGAGAGGTCGATATAGAAGATAATGCGCTTTTGGAAGCACTGATTGTTTAAAGATAAAAAAATCTTGTATTTTTTTTTTTGTGTGTGTTTACAAGTAGTAAATTTATTTTCAGCGGTCTACTTAAAGTTCATTGTGTAGAAGGGTTTATTATATCCCTCTTTGTTCCAAGCATGCAGTATAATAAGAACTGGAAAAACTCAAATCCTCCAAAAATGCACAGTTGACAGTTTGAGCTGACACTTCTATTGGAGCAGAATGGAACAGTCCAAGAATGTAGATATTGATTCATTCTCCATAAATGTTCATCTACTTATAGTGTGTTCATCCTAGAGTTATTTTTTGTTTGTTTTCTTTTTTTTTTGGATCTTGATTGATGACTGCCATGATACTTTGCTTTGATGTGTTTCTAAATGTAGTTGCACACGGTTCAGTAAAAATAATGCTGCTATCGAGTATGCAAATATTGAAGTATGATGGTTTGACAGTATGGCAGTGTTGTAGCAGCCTCTTTGTTTCTCCTTTTCCCTCTTTTTTTAATCTTAAAAAGTCACTTTTTATTTTTCTTCAGTCTTCAATAATGAGAGCAATATTAAGAAGACATTGCTATCTAATTTTTAATCTTTTTAAATAAAAAATTCCTATGTTCAGTAGCATGGTTGATGCTGTCGTTTAGCCTTCCCCTCCAAACTGTATACATTGGCTTGGAATGTTCACAACTTGCGTGTGTGGCAGCGGAAGATAATTCCCATATTCTACATTGCTACTGTTTTGTATAAAATAAATTGGTAAAGATTGACACTTACCTGTTGTACTTCTTTCTTGTCTTGATGCAAGTTTGCTTTCTTATGCATTAGTGGACTTAAAATAATGCTGTGTGTTTAGGAACTGTAGGAACCCTGGTCCCCCCCCCTTTTTTGCATATTTTAGCAGGAAT